>NW_024744442.1:0-19421 GCF_018991925.1 Homarus americanus
GTGTTGTTCTGCCCGTTCGATGGTCAAGGTCGTTCGACAGTTCCACGGAGGATCAGGAGTATGTATTTGTTGAAACCCCTCATAAAATGTCCCCATACATGCAGTCAGGGCTCATTAACACTTAGCAGCCTAGCGTCCCAGTCATAAACCCCACCCCCAGGGAATTTAAACTTACTCCTGGTCATTCAGTGGGAACAGTCTGTGCGGTCGATAAAGTAGAGGATCTGGAGCATTTCGATTCTACGAGATATAACATTAGGAGTGACACAGAATTCGTAGAGTCACAGCAAATGTTCGCCGCTGCAATAGAATCCCTTGACATAGATCACCTACCCTATAATAAGTTGTTTCAGGTCGGGACCTCGACGCAGTCATCAGCTTCACACAAAATTAATACGGGCTCCGCTCCCCCCACCAGAGTACGGCAGTGGAGGCTTCCTGAGGCGGCTAAAACTCAAATTAGGGACTTATGTCGCCAAATGGAAGAACGTGGTGTCATCTCCCCTTGTACTAGCCCCTATTGCTCCCCGGTAGTATTAGTCAGAAAAAAGGACGGGTCAACTAGATTCTGTGTAGACTATAGGGAACTTAATAAGGACACCATTGCTGATAGCTATCCCCTACCCAGAATTGACGAGACACTGGACCAATTGAACGGAGCTTCTATATTCACAGTTCTAGACTGTAAGGATGCGTACTGGAGTATACCTGTCGACCCGGCTGACCGCCCCAAAACTGCTTTCGCGGACGGCAGCCGTCTATTTTGTTTCAACAGGTTACCTTTCGGGTGAAAGGGAGCACCGGCCACGTTCATGAGGGCTGTGAACCACAGTCTCACACCCGTGCTTGGGCGGAACGCTATGGCTTACCTGGACGATGTTATCGTCTATAGTAAAAACATGGATTCGCACATGCAGGATGTAGATGAGGTTCTCTCGGTCATGAAAGCGGCCGGACTGAAAGTGTCCCTTAGGAAATGCGCGTTCGCGCGCCAGGAAGTTAAATTCCTGGGATTCATCGTAGGTCATGGCGGCGTTAGGCCCGACCCGGTGAAAGTGAAAGCGATAGCAGAGATGCCACCCCCCACCACAGCCAGGGGTATGAAACAGTTCCTCGGCACCGCCAATTTTTTCAGACGTCACATCCCTCACTTTTCAGAGGCGGCCCTCCCCCTTACGAAACTTACAAAGAAGTCGGTTCAGTTCCGGTGGTCGGGGGAGGCAGATAAAGCTTTAACCATCTTAAGGACTTATTGAAGTCGGCAACAATGTTAGCACTGCCGGACTTCACGCAGCCGTTTTACGTGCACACTGACGCTTCCGACGAAGCACTGGGAGCCTGTCTCATGCAAGGTGGTGAAGATAACCCCATCCCTATTGCTTATTTTTCCCAGAAATTGAGCGGAGCTGCCCTCCGCTACTCCACAACTGAGAAAGAAGCCTTGGCTATTGTCAAGGCCGTAACTTCCTTTGATGCTTACCTATTTGGTAGACACTTTTATGTAATCACTGATCACCGCCCTTTAATATATATCTTCCAAGGTAAAACTCCTAATGCACGGGTAGCACGCTGGGCAGTCTTTCTAAATGCATATAACTTCTCCATTTTGCATAAGCCAGGCAAGAACCACGTAGTACCAGACGCACTGAGCCGTAATGTATTACCTATAAATAATGTCGGGAACCCTAGCAGCATGACTCAGCCCATTTTTGGGGACCTATCACCTAACGAGGTGCGCCAACACCAACTCGAAGACCCACAGTGGGGTCCGGTCATTGAGTTCCTTGAAGGGGGTCCGCTCCTCAAGAAGGTCAACAAAGCCTCACTTTGTGATTTCAGTCTTTTAAGCGGAGTCCTGTATCTTGTTACTATGAAACAGGATGATGAACAGCCCAAAGAACTCGTAGTCATCCCCGCATCCTTGGAAAACTCGGCCCTAGAAGTAGCTCACTCTTCCCAATTCGCAGCCCACCCGGGTGAATGTCGCACATATGCACGTGCACGCTCTATGTTTTTCATGCCCAATCTAGCGCGGAAGGTTGGGGCATTTGTCAAAGGATGTCTGCCGTGTCAGTTAAGGAAGGGTCCCCCAAAGAGACAGGGAGAGCTGCAGGAGTTTCCACCAGCCTCTCAGCCCTTGGAACGGGTATCGATCGATCTAACCGACATGTCAATACGTTCACACCGGGGAAACAGATACGTTGTTTCCATCGTCGATCACTATTCACGTTTTGCAACCTATATACCCATCCCCGATAAACGCGCAGAGACAGTTTGTGAAGCCCTGTTACAATACGTTGGTACTCATGGATGCCCCGGGGTCATTGTAAGTGATCAAGGGACAGAATTTACCTCGGGCATCTTTCAGAAGGCGTGCGACTTGCTGCGGGCTAAGTCAAATCTAACCACTAGTTACCACCCACAGGCTAATGCCATGGTTGAGCGTTCCCACCGCACGTTGAAAGATCACTTGTCGTTTTTGGTTAATAATCAGTACGGCGGTTGGGACGATCAGCTACCTCTTGCACAACTGGCCATGAACACCGCAATTAATACCACCCTGCATAACACTCCTTACTTCCTTCACTTTGGTAGGGATCCAAACCTTCCTGCTGGTGTAATCAACCCCCCACCCCTATCCTATGGCGAGGACTACCCTTCTGTCTTGCAAAACAGGTTACAAACGGTCTTTACTAGGGTGCAGGAACTAAACAAGAAAGGTCACTTACACAACGCCACCTACTATAACCTCAGGGTCACCCCTTCCAATATTACCGTAGGTACCCTGGTCTTCCTAACTAACGAATCATCCTCCCCCGACACCCCCTCTAAGTTGCAACAGAGATGGAAGGGCCCATATAGAGTAACCGCCCAACCCAGCAAAGTAAACTTCACTATTTCCCCGCTTTGCCAGGGGGGACGTAAGGAAACTGTGCATGTGAATAGATTGAAGCTGGCAACTGTCGACGATGACGTCTTGAACAAATCAGGCCTCACCAACCAGCCCCCTCTAGGGGTAACATTCCCTTCCCAACCCCCTATCCCTCCACCAGCAGCTGACCACCCCCCTCAGAACAATCAGGTACCTCACACCCCAAGTAATAATCAGAGAACTCCCCGAGCTACTGCCCCACTTGTACCAGTAATACCTGATCAGATTAGGGCTCATAGATATAACACCAGGTCACAGAACATAGATTAAAGTAACGAGTCTAGGGGCACTTCTAATTGTTGATTCTCCACCCCGGGATCTTGTCTTTCTACTAAGCTACAGAGTCAGCATCGCCCTTGCTCTTCACGGGCCTGGGCGAGGTCTCCCTGACTCCACACAAAAGTCGGAGATGACACCACCACAGCTGCAGCCGACCCCCTACCAGATGAGCTGAGACCAACGCATCCTGACTCATAATGGATGCCCGACACGAGCGGGACACGCAGCGGGCAATCCCGCGGCGAATGGGTGACGCCTTCACGTCGACACTGCAAGCCCCAAGCTCCAGAAACGGGCTTGCATAATGCTGGCCCTCGGTCTGGTTGAAGACACCGGGCTGTGTCTCGTCGCTCGCCTGCTGAACGACGAGACACGCACCGAGGCTACGGTCTCACAGCCCACAATACTGACAGACAACATCTATGGGTACCATCAGCCTGAGTAAGCTACGCCATGCAGGACCAGCGCAGCTCCCAGCTCCAGGCAGGGAATCAGGTCGTCCCCTCGGAACCCAGGAGAAAATCCCGAAAACCCGACCTGCAACTTCAGGAGCAGCAAGCAACAGGCAACAAACAACTAGAGGTCCCAGTGGCGCTGCAGACGACAGCTCCCTACGTTTCAGGACCTGTCAACTGGTCCCACGCACTTCCACTCCGGGAATGGATCCACCAGGTGCCAGACAAGTAATGGCTGACCTTGGCCCACCCGGGATCTGCCTCGCCGGTGTTTACCACACCATCGGGGACGAAACAGAAGTGACCTGACTACAAGTAGAGGAAGAAACAAGCAAACCCTGGGGGGCCCACCCAGGGAGGGATTCACCACTGTGAGGGTGTGGGACAGGACGGTCAGGGGTCTCGCCGACACTCACGTACGGAGGGCGAACTCTTGTCCGTGGACCCTGCCCTACACGCCATCCAAAGCGATGACACCCCAAGCAGTGGACCGGCTTTGATCCCGGCCGGGAAGGGCGGAAACTCAGATGGAACTAGAAAAATCCATCTGGACCACGACAGAAAATGAGACTCTACAGAGGAAACTCAGATGGGACTAGAAAAATCCATCTGGAATGCGTCAGGAACTGCTGCTCCACACAGAAGTTCAAGTGGAGGAAGTGAGGCACGCGACACACCGCGGCAGACCCCAGGACGGGACAGGAAACGCCAACCACCACATCTACTGCGTCGTCCACCCTGATGCTGGACACCGATTGGTGGAGGTGGTGACGGACCACCCGCCACCCGGGATCTCGACGAATGCTGACGAGTTTTTGTTTTTGCCATTGTATCTTGTAATAATTTCTGCTGCCTTTTTAGTATGTACAAATATTTCTTTTTGTTCACAAGTTGTATTTTGCCCCAACCTTCCCCCCCCCCTTTTTTTTAAGCGGCCATGTATCTTATTATTATATATGTTGTATGTGCTGCCCTGCGCAAGAGTTTAACAGTTGAAGCAACAAGTATGTAAATCTATTCCAGGTTTGAAGATACTAACGCTAGGGAACCTAAGCAGAAATAAGCCAGGGCAAGCAACACCATTGCATAACCTTTCAAACCTCCGACTGTGTACCCTCATTTAACTTCCTTAAGTGACGCTCTCCGACAAGCACCTGCCTAGGCGCTCTCTTTCCCCTTCATATCTACATCCATCTTTCCTTTTCCGTATATTTAGCTAGCCGCTTAAATTTTTAAATATTATCAGACTATGGTAGGATGTGAGGTGTATACTTTGCATCTCAGTAGCTATTTTCGCAGGATGTGCACTCGCTTTGTCACCCACTGTAAACATCCACTGTCTGGCATAGAAGCTTTGATCTTGGCGGGAGGTATAGTGAGCTTTGTCAGATCAAACTAGCGCCAGTAGAAAAACATACACCTATGAGATTGTTGTTTGTAAATGTGAGACTATGTTATCGCCCCAGGGATTATCTCTGCTACCACACGTGATGTTGATGTCTATATGTGACATCAGTCTCTGTGGTGAAGCTTTGGTCTTGGCGGGAGGTGTAATGATTGTTTGTCAGACCAAAGCTTACAGCCTGGAATTATGTCACATGTAACAGCAAGCACTACAGACCTCGTGGCACCATCACATCCCGGATTGACACACCTCAGGTCGACCCTAGGGACTTGACTTCGTCCGCTAATGACGTGAGTTAGCCGGGTGACCTACAAACCGCACCTAACCAAGACACCTGGGCAGGACGGCACCTGCACACAGCCGCCCAGACCTGACACTAGGGAACCAGAATTCTCACCACCACTCGATCAGCTCTACCCGGCGTCATGACCTGAGTAATTCAAGGACCCGCTAATTAGCCAGCACTCCTGTTGACCCGACAACCCGGTCAAGACACACCCAGTTCAGTAGGAGAGGTCACCCCCCGGCTCGACTAATATATAGGGGCTGGAGCTCCTCTCACGAGAGAGAGTGTCTGTAACCAGGAAGGGCCAGCTACCAGGTCCCCGAGTCCCGCTCGAGAGAAGACCGCCATTAAGTGTGCCGAAGTCTCAACCCGGGTCCATCGACAAAGTGCTGTCAACTCCACGTGTAACAGTAAGTGCTGGCTGTGTAGTCTGTGGAAGTGCAGTGATCCCGAACTTCCCCAACGATCGACTTAGTGAAGTGCCCATTCTAGTTGTGAGGTTAGGTTATACGAGAATACCATAGTCTATCATAAATTGTGTACGAACCCCCCTATTAATCCCCCCTATTGAACTAGTAAAATAAAGCTGTAACACGCATTGGTGTTTTATATACTACACTTGTACTGTGCCTGTGTTAATATACAGTGTTGACATCACACCCTCGAGACACGCTACCATTTCCTCTCGCTATAATACTCTACTACTATAAGCTCCTAACTTACCTCTTCACGTGAGATTTTGTCTCATTACACATATAAAACCAACCTATCATCACTACATATAACATCATCCATCATCACTACATATAACACCATCCATCATCACTACATATAGAACCATCCTATCATCACTACATATAATATCATCCATCATCACTACATATAACACCATCCAACATCACTACATATAACACCACCCATCATCACTACATATAACATCATCCATCATCACTACATATAACTCTATCCATCATCACTACATATAACACCATCCAGCATCACTACATATAACACCAACCATCATCACTACATATAACATCATGCATCATCAATATATATATAAAACACCATCCATCATCACTACATATATTACCCTCTTATCATCACTACATATAACACCATCCATCATTACTACAATATAACGCCATCCTTCATCACTACATATAACACCATCCATCATCACTACATATTATAACACCATCCATCATCTTTACAAACACCATCCCTCTTTACTATAGTGATAAACAGAGCTTTATTTTGTTGTCAATTTCTTTAAATTCCAACCTTATTAAACCGTAATTCTTTCTGTATGGTCAAATTTTGATTTGACCTCAGTGAGAGAGCTGTTAGTGTCAGTACATCACAATGGTGTTCCGACGCACTGTATCGAAGGTGACTAAGGTGGAGGTGAAGCCTTGCCAGATGAAGGAGAAGGGCCCCCGATCTAACAAACTGCAGACCACAAAACACACTAAGACCCAAAACAACAAGACCCAAAACAACAAGAAGAAGAAGGAAACTACCACTTTCTGCCGTGTACAAAAGGACCAGTACCTGCCATGGGGAGACTACATCTTCACCGGGAAAAAGACACAAAAGAAGCGCTGAACCTACGCTTCTGATATTTAAAAATACTGTAATAAAAAACATATTAATTGATTTTGTTTGTATTATTTATGCTTTTTTTTATTTTCATCTGTAAACGTGCTGTTTTGGGAATATATTTTGAGTTACATAATATTTAGGTACAGCAGTTTATTTCACTGTATCTACTTGTTTACCAAGTAACTGGACTTACAGTCTCCGATCGGGATTCTCAAAACAAATATTTGGCATCGAACTCCGTAAGTGAGCTCGTAATCTAGCCTGTAACTTACAGGACCTCAACACGATCAACCTGGATATAGTAGTCGCTATTTCCGGATTGCATGAAAAAAAATTAATAATATATGTTTTAATAATGCTTGTTAGACTTGTTTTATCATAGAATAATGAAGAAAATGTTTTGTACATCAACATACTAAAATACAATATTAGTTTTTTTTTACGACAAGAAGAGGCTTGGCTGTTCTATTTCTCGCTTTATGGAAGAGATGCAGCTTTTGTCTTCTTACAACTTTTCAAGTAATTTGTACCAAAATAGAAGATTTTTATTGTCCACATTTAGGGTATATTTTTTTTTATGACTGAATAAGCTTGCAGATAGACCTTATTAATGTGGTATAGCTGTAAATATCCTTCAGTAATGAAATCCAAATATGAGGTCAAGTGAACATTTTTGCTTAGACTCCGCCTTTGTTAGGACCAAGTTATAACAAGTTATTCTGCCAAGTATCCAATAAGTACCCATGACTCAGAGTTAAATAATACCTAACCTAATCTAAGTTCATCAAACTTAATAAAAAAAGTGGGGCAAAAAATAAGTGGTAAAGAAATTTTTTTCTCAGAAAAAGAATTATATTCAGAGGTTTTTTATCCGATACCTTCAGTCGTGATTATTTTGATGCAAAATTAGTAAAATGTATTTAACCCTAACACTACCTCACCTTACCTAATCTTACCTTACCTTATCTAACCTAACCTAATGTTACCTAACCTAACCAAGCCGCAACGCTCATGACACAATTGAGTTCTCTAGAAAGTTTTAATTTCATTTTCTTTTTTTAAAAATACATTTGCAGAGACAACAAACTTTTGATAATTATTTCTCCAACATATCTATAAATCTGTTGATGATATATAAATTTAGGATAGGTTAGGTTTGGTGTGATTAGGATAGGTTAGGCTAGTTTAGGATAGTCTAAGTTAGCTTAGGAAAGGCTAAGTTAGGTTACGATACACTAGGTTAGGTTTTAATCTGCATGATATTTTTACTGAACTTTTAAACGATGTTATAATCCTGGCAGCAGGGTATCGATCACGAAAATAACACTTTGGTAGTTATAACATTTGATAAAGTTTATTATTACTGTAACATGAAACAAATCACTATAGCTGTACTTATCAATCCAGTATTAAATCTGTATTATCTTTGACCATCGCTCATTGGCCAGCTTATCTCTGCACTGTTCTCTGATATAATAAAGTATTGGTGAATGGGAATATTAATCATTTGTGAGTCACTTACTATAAAGGAAACTGTAACGGATTCTATGGACAGTTGGGAATATTTTCACGGAATAAGTCGGAGTAACTCCCCTCTTGCCCAAAAGCGATCCAAGGAGTTAATTCACAGAGCGAAAATCTAGACGAGTCTTCCTTGTTTGTTTTAGGTCATAACAACGAAAAGTTTAATAATGTTTATTACAATGATTCAGGTTTTACTGTAATTCTTCTTTTTTATATTTTTAGTATTTTGTAGATTTTTTTCACCCAGTTCATTTCTTGTTTAGATTCATTATTGCAATTATTTTTATTACAGAGTTGAATTAAAAGTTTATATCTAAGTATTTTACAGCTTCACAAATACTTTTATAAAATGTTGATACACACAGTGGACAGTTTTTAGTTCTTTCTTGTAATACCTCAGTATTACTCTGTTAAATTCTTACCATTTACACCTGACCATTTATTTATTTATTTTACAAATTGTTTAAAGAGAGAACATCACCAGCAGGATACAGATGATGAAGTAAATAGAAGTTTGTAACCTAACCCTACCCCCCACTGCTACCCCTCCCTCTTGTCCCACATTCTTACTCGTCACTCCTACCCCTTACTCCTACCCCTTACTCCCACCCCTTAATCCCACCCCTTATTCCCACCCCTTATTCCCACCCCTTGCTCCCACCCCTTCCTTCTACCACCTTACTTCTACCCCTTACTCCTACCCCTTACTTCTACCCCTTACTTCTACCCCTTACTCCTACCACTTACTCCTACCACTTACTCATACCCCTTACTCCCACCCCTTGCTCCCACCCTCTTACTCGTACCCCTTGCTCCCACCCCTTACTCCTACCCCTTACTGCCACCCCTTACTGCCACCCCTTACTCCCACCCCTTACTCCTACCCCTTCTCCCCCTTAATCACACACCCTTAATCCCCACCCTTGCTTCCACCTTACTCCACCTTAATCCCACCTTGCTCCCACCTCCTACCCCTTACTTCGCGCCTTACTCCCTGCCTCCCGCCTCCCTGCCTCCCTCCTTCTCCCACCCTCTCCCACCTTACTCACCTGCCTCTACCTTACTCCCCTTACTCTCCACCCCCTCACTCCCACCCGCCTCCACATATGCTCCCATGCCTCCCCTCCCTGCCTCACCTCCTCCCACCCTTACTCTGCCTCCCACCTCTCCCACCCTTACTTACTCCCACCTCCCACCTTACTCACCATGCTCCCACCCTTACTCCCTTTCTCCTGCCTCCCTCTCCCTGCTCCCCTTACTCCCCTTGCTCCCCTCTCCCCACCCTCTCCCTTGCCTCTCCCACCGCCTCCCTCCCTGCCTCCACCCCTTACTCCCATAACTGCTCCACACCCTTCTCCCACCCCTTACTCCCCTCCCCACCGCCTCCACCTCCCGCGCCTCCCACACCTCCCACCTTACTCTCCACCTTACTCCACCCTTACTCCCTTACTCCCACCCCTTACTCCCACCCCTTACTCCTACCCCTTACTCCCACCCCTTACTCCCACCCTTACTCCCACGCCTTACTCCCACCCCTTACTCCCACCCCTTACTCCCACCCCTTACTCCCACGCCTTACTCCCACCCTTCACTCCTACCCTTCGCTTCTACCCCCACTGTTACCCAACACTACGCTGGTAATTGAAGACATCATACATTTGTTCACTTAGACACCACTTATTATTCAGGACCTAATGGCTATAATATCAGAGTCATTATTCTTAACTCAACTTTATATATATATCAATTGTCAAAAACCTTCACCACAAGACAGAAAAGAACAGTCGGGTATGGCAGAAAATGTAATAAACGAACATGGAGTAAGACATCAAGCTCCATATTGTAAACAAGATCATCGTCATTGTTTATTTATTGCGAGTAAAAATATTGTTCGCAATATAATTATAAAAACCTTCTGTAATTCATTCTCTTCATTGCACTAAAAGGTAATGAAGTATATAAAGAAAATAGTTTATAAATTACTAAAATAAAAATACGTATAAAAAAGTAAAATAACATCTATTGATGGAATAGAAAAGAATTATATCGTAAGTGGGTAAAAGATTTCTTGGGTAGGTTTTAGAATACAATAACTGTTTTCTGCATTACACCGATGGTTCCAAGTCAGAAATTATCCTTAAGTTTTGTGAATCAGTATTTACAGTTTTTCTTAAAGGGTGACTTAAGTTACGGTCACACGATCCCTTTGATGAGCAATTAATTTGGAGCAAGAAATTACGAGTAATTTCTTCCAAATGTGGTCACACGAGTGGCTCTTGGTTCAGTTACTACAGCAAGAAAAAAAGTTAACGCCACTGTGCGAGTAGAAGGGAGACGGAACATCACAACAACAATGCAGACGACGCAGCAGCTATCCTTGGTATTATTGTTATTATTAAAAAGAAATGAGAGAAAGCGAAGAAAAACTATTGGGGACTCGTAAGTGGGTGGCGAGGAGGAGGAACGAGTGTTTAATATAGACTGGTTCAACTATCGTAGTTACAGTAGGGAGGGTTGTTAGTGTGTGGAGAATGACAGGCTGTATGGGCTTGTGTTTTGTAAACAAACACGCCAAAACACCACCCAAATAATAAACTCAGTGTGTCGTAAAAAACTGTTTGTGCATTTTATACATAATGTTATTGATCTATGTTATATATAGCCAAGGTATATACTCGATAAATAAGCTTCGTGTCATTAAATATGGTATTAACCGGGTTTTGAACCAATAATCTTGCTCGAAATAGTCAAGAAATTGACTATCACGATTGTCAATAAAAATGCTTCAAAAACTTGCTCCAATTTCTCGAAAATTGCTCGAAATAACTTTCCGGCAAGAAATTGCTAAAAAAAAAATGCGCCCATGTGACCAGTGCTTTAAGAATTGTATGTTATCCTCATGGCATTGGAAACACACACACACACACACACACCCCATACACAGTCACACACTCACCATGCACAATCACACACACCATACATACACTCACCATACACACACCCATACACACACCATACATGCACACACCATACACACAAACACACACCATACATACACACACCATACACATACACACACCATACACACATACACACATACACACACACCATGCACACACCATACAAACAAACAAACACACCATATACACACACACACACACACACCATGCACACACACACACACACACTAATTGTGTTAATTTAGTTCTTGGAACTCTTAAGTGGCAGTGCTTGATGTAAACACTTCTTGGCATTTTCTGTTTATCTAGTAGCAGGTATACACACAGATATAATATGAGAAAATAAATTATGAATTCTGTCCAGGGAAGTGTTGTGAATATGACCTTGAGATAACACTTGTGTTAAGTGTGAACTTCCCTGTCTAGTGATATGTCCAACTACTACTCTGGGCCGCGAGACAGTGGTAGTGATTACAGATTGCCCACGAGGGGGCTAGTTTATTGGGCACCCCCTTACATCCTGTGCAAGGTGAAGCGCAGAAGCGTTTACAGTGCCCAACTGGGAAGCATGCGGAGTTCATGCTTGCCTTTATGACTCATGCATTAAGGGCGTAAAAGGCCTGAAGGGTCATGGGTTTTGTCAGCAAGTTACATAAAGTGACAATGATGAGTGTGTGGGGGAAAATTCCCGGTACAATTTATCTGTTTATGGCAAAGTGTGGCAGGTCCCTATTAATGTGAGCGGTGTTTACTGAATCAGCTGACCCTGGCTCGACCTTTTGAGAGACGCAAGCCAAGTGATCTAAGAGTCATGAATAACATGGTGAATTACTTGGTGTTATTCATTTGGGTGAATATTTGTATAAATCAAAGGTGCTGTCACACACACACACACACACACACACCCATACTGATCACACTCTATGCACAATCACACACCCATACACCATGCACACACCATACACACACACACACCATACATACACACACCATACACATACACACACCATACACATACACACACCATACACACATACACACCATGCACACACCATACAAACAAACAAACACACACCATATACACACACACACACACACACCATGCACACACACACTAATTGTTTTAATTTAGTTCTTGGAACTCTTAAGTGGCAGCGCTTTATGTAAACACTTCTTGGCATTTTCTGTTTATCTAGTAGCAGGTATACACACAGATGTAATATGAGAAAATAAATTGTAATTCTGTCAGGAAGTGTTGTGAATGCCAACCTTGAGATAACACTTGTGGTGAAACGAATTTCCTGTCTAGTAATGTATCACTTCTACTCTGGGCATGAGACAGTGGTAGTGATTACAGATTGCCCACGAGGGGGCTAGTTTATTGGGCACCCCCTTACATTCTGTGCAAGGTGAAGCGCAGAAGCGTTTACAGTGCCCAACTGGGAAGCATGCGGAGTTCATGCTTGCCTTTATGACTCATGCATTAAGGGCGTAAAAGGCCTGAAGGGTCATGGGTTTTGTCAGCAAGTTACATAAAGTGACAATGATGAGTGTGTGGGGGGAAAATTCCCGGTACAATTTATCTGTTTATGGCAAAGTGTGGCAGGTCCCTATTAATGTGAGCGGTGTTTACTGAATCAGCTGACCCTGGGTCGACCTTTTGAGAGACGCAAGCCAAATGATCTAAGAGTCGTGAATAACATGGTGAATTACTTGGTGTTATTCATTTGGGTGAATATTTGTATAAATCAAAGGTGCTGTCACACACACACACACACACACACACACACACCACGTGGCACACCACCAACACACAGTTTCTGAGAAGGAGTTTGAGATTGTATTTAACGAAGTCTTAACTGGGAAAATGTTGTATGGCTTTTGTTATGGGGTAAGTTCTGGCGTGAACATTAAGACTATTTTCATAATTTTTTGTAACTAATATTTTTATCTGCCTGGTACAATTATTTTTTAATTTGTATTGTAAGTTATGTCTTGATAGTCGATGTAATGTAACAATTTATTTTTTGTGTTAATGTTCATATAGATTGGTTCAGTGTTGCGGCTCTGACTCGTCAACGATGTTAATAAGCTCTTGAGTACATACTGCTGGTGAAACTATGTTATATTAACAACACGACAGACAAGTACTATAATACCTTAACATTTAACAATAATTCAGCCTTAATTTAATTTTTTCACCAACTTAAGACACATAACCGAGAAGGAAGTAAGACGGGCAACATAACGCGGGATATCGTGGCTTCACTAAGTGCAAATTATGGAACTTGAGGTAACACATTATGGGAAAATGCGAGCCCTGCTAAGTGGTTCTCCTCAACATGGACGCAAACATCAGATGGACAAAGAAACAGAAGAACCCCGGATATACATTCATTTATTCTACAAAAAAGTTAAGTAAACGAGCGTTAAATACGTTTAAGTAATCACAGTTTACGAAGCTGAAGTCGAGATATTAGAAGATGAAGAAGACTTTAGCATATCAGTATACCCCACGACCGGCGCCAGGATGTTAAGTGTGCCATCAGGGTATATTAGCGCTGAGAGACGGGTGCTATCGTGGTATATTAGCATACCTTCACCCTGAATGGTATATCAAAAAGTACAGGATTACTTCACAGATATTTAGTTATATCTATCGGTATATTATATAAATTATATCAATATATCTGTGTATACCAAATATGGCATCAGAGTATATCACCGTTTGCCATCATATTCTCTAAATAACCTCAAAGTATACCCCCGAATGTTTAATATCATACACTATAAATGACACTGTAGTATGTTAGTATATAATCAGGGTATAACATAAATAATATCAGCATTGTTTAGAATATCATATATATTAAGCGTGAGGAATGGATGTATATGATTCAATATATCACAGTTACATAAAGCGGTATGTCAGCTCATCAGCATATCACTAGAATGACATCAGAGTATAGGACACTATACTCCAATAAATACTATCAGGTATCTAAGTATATCAGGGTAATCACTGAGAAGTGTCAGAACATATCAGCATATTCCTTGACTGGTAACAAAGCATATCAACATACTCAAAGTATAATCAATGTCTCCGGAATAAACAAGCCAGTGACAGCAGCATATATTTCTGAAAATCAGCTGTGAAATATGTTCAGAACAGCCCAAAGTATACTATAATGCTAAGCAACATTTGAAATATACCAGTATACTTCTTAACAGTCAGGGAACGTATCATTATACAGATTAGTGTCCTCGAAGCAGATCAACTTGTCTCCTGCTTTCTGGGGACCCATTAGTGGCATATCAGTATATCCAAAGAGACACATCGGAGTATATTACCATATCTCCCAAGTGCCGTGAAGGGATATCAACATACCTGAGTATATTAACTAGCTCTCATAGTCTTCCACTCTCTCTTAGATCCATCAGAATATGTCAGCATATCACCCTATCTTCTGAAGGTCCAGTTTACCTTGTTCCGAAAGTATGTCGAAGCATACTAACAGATCCCCTGAATGCCTTGAGAACATATCAGTATACTTCTAGGTTAATTCATATCATATCAGTATATCCCCTGAATCTAAGGTATAGCTAACCTCATTTAAAATTATTATTAGAGTATGTTAACATATTCCCTTAGAAGCATACCAGCATATCTCTTATGTCATTACAGTCAACCAGTATACGCTCAGAGATAGATGCAAGCATATCAGGGTATATTAGCATACCCTGTAAGAGAGATATGAGCCTAGCTACATAACCAAGTATATCAGCATACCCCATATGCTCTTATAGTACATCAGCACACCCTCTGAGAGACAGAACCATACCAACATATCAGAACATATTAGTATATCCTTTAGAGTGATATGAACATAATGGCATATCAGATGACAAGAGTATATCAGCATAGTCTTTGAGGAGCATATCAGACCAACCTAGCATAAGCTCTTTAAGATAGATGGGAGCATATCTTAAATAGACTGGAACATACCAGAGCATATTAGCATATTAGCATATTAGCAAGGTGAGGAGGAGGAGGAGGAGGCAGGTGTCCACCGACCAGGTATGCCGATAGTCTGGTGATAATGTGGGTAAAACTGGTGTGTGTGTGTGTGTGTGTGTTCGTTCTCATGTTAATTTCTTGTAAGGTATGTGTCACCTAGCCGGCCATTTTGTTTACATTTTTCGGTCGCTCTAAAATACCATTAAAACAATATTGAGTATAAACGTTTGGCTCAACTGATGATCTCAAACATGTCCCAACTTTTTTTTGCCTCAACTCCACATTCTGTAACTCACTTAGGTAGATGTCCCTCACTACACATACACTGGACTATGTGTAATGTTGCAGCTAATGTGTTATCAAGATATTGCACATTATAAGTTCATGTGTGGTCATTATTATATCAAACGGAAGAATTTTAAAGAGCTATTACACCACCTGTATCATTAGTTGTCGCCAGGTGAAGGAATGTTTAGGTAGATTATATTTTATTTACTGTAATTAAAGTTTCAATACCTAAGACGTTCCACTATAAGAGTCTTTCAACCTCAGGTAAGGTCTAAAGACTTTCTACTCTAGGTCTTTCACCCTGGAGTAGCTGTATCGTCCACATAGGTAATTACTCCACAAGGAACTAAAAGTTACACCTTGATGTAATACTTCATTTATTGCCAAACTTTATAGGGAAATATTTTTTCACAAAGAATTTCAAGTTACAATTTCACATAACAAGTCACATTACAAACGTTCCTTCGGCTTACAGTTAAACTTTGCAATGTCAAGATATTTTTTTCACTGCAGAGGAAAGTATGCGTCATCATCACCACACACACACACACACAAAGATAAAACTCCTGTATCCAGATTCTCAAAAGTTTATAAATTAAATTCTTCCCTAAAATTAAACAGACAATACATCTATTTATCATAGAGTATGTGAACAATATCGACGCCATATTGGTTACCATCTTTGAGTTATATAATTAGTTAGCTTCATAGTGTTAATTATTTAGTTAAAAAGGAAAAATAATCTACTAGTGTGTGTTGTGACCAAAATATATCAACATTGTATTTACTTTCTCCTCCAGGGGGCAGTAAGTCTAGAAAAATGACACAATTGACATCTACATAAAGTGACTGATCAAGGGTAGATATTGGCTACCTTTTGTGTTACTTTGAGGTCGTAAGAACACACAGAGCTGCTCTTAAGGATGTTTACCACAACACACCTCAACCAGTTTCTCATTCACTAAGGTCAAACAATAAATCTGGTTCACAAGATACACCGTAAATTTTATTAGAATACAATAATCAATTACTGTATTATTGTATTGAGGCGAATAGTCTTATGGTGTTAAGATGTGTTCTTAAGCCACGAAGGTAAACAAAAGGTATTCAATATCTGCCTTGGTTGACGATGATCTGTAGACGTTAGCAAGTCCTCCTCCTCCTGCTCTCGAGTAAGGTAAAGAAGGCCTCACCTGACCAAAATTGTTAATTAAGATAGATTACATGAAGATTAACCCTCCCAGCTTGTTTCAACTAATGATTAACCTAACGCTACATGGGAAGTTAAGTTAGGTTAGATTAAGTTAGGTTAGGTTAGGGTAAGGTAGGGTAGGGTAGGGTAGGGTAGGGTAGGTCAGGTCAGGTCAGGTCAGGTCAGGTAAGGTCAGGCAGTGCCAGTGTAGTTAATCTTGAGGTTAAATAAACTAGAGGCTAATCTTCACATGAGCCAGTAAGACACTTTGACGGAGGCGGTTACGTACAACAGGAAAGCTCTGATAACATATAATGTACAGTATACACCGTTTAAGTTGCGTCAGCAGCTCTATACACCACTTATTGACTTACTCATTCACTGCCGTAGAAATATTTACTTCTCTAACAGTTTTCTATATGGTTCCCAGTCATTATAATACGACCTTGTAAAATCAAATGATCTAAATTAAACTAAACTTATCCAAATTAAACTTATTAGCTAACAAATCCTTCTAAAACACGATATATGCAAATCAAGAGTTCTAAATTCAACTTAACTTATCGTAATATAACTATTATAACTAAACCATTTTAATTAAACCTAACCTAAACACCTCAAGTGCCACAAACAGAAGGAAAAAACACCTTTAATATTATCGTGTAGGAGGCCCCTGTAACCCACTAACTCCAGGTAATGCATCTATATCAATCTACCTGCGTTAGAAGCTCTATACGTGGCTATGATCGTTACCCACTGCTGGAGAACATTTGTACTTCTATAATTACCCTGGAGAAACAATGCACCAATTTACGATTTATTTATTTTATTTTTCATTTATTTTTTATTCTTGGTTCATACTGTAAACACCGCCCGCTTGTGAGTCCCGTCAGCCATTTTGTTCTAACTTTCGGGGATTCTAAAATAAACTATAAATAAATAAATAAATAAATAAATAAATAAAACAAGCATCTTTTGTTTCTCTAACCCATGAGCTGTGAGTCTTCATTATATACTTCAACATTACTGTAAACTAAGGCTAGAGAGGGTGTGTACAGTACTAGTGGAGCCAAGACGAGAAGGTATTTCAAATCCCTAAAGGGTTTACAAATCAGAGAGTCTTGCCCACAGAGTGGAGGTCTTTGGTGGAGAATCTTCTGAAGTGGAGGTCTTACAGGTGGAGGATTTTTAATAAGGATAAATGCAGCAAGAATCTTGCAGTTTGAATCAGCCAGAGTCGAGGAAAACTCTTAAGGTGCATGGCTTCTACCTGGTGTTGCCTGTAATCAAACTAAAATTATATGTAAGAAAGAATATTATCTCGTTACTATCCATTCCTCTTCCACTATCCTGCGAGGTGGTGTATTAATAGGCACAGATACTCATGATAAAGAAGGAATAAAGAAAAGACGCAAGATACCTATAAAATGCGACAGAATATACCCACACATGCGTAATCCTAACCCATCCCAACCCAACCCAACCCTATCCTACCCCCAGCTTCACCACAGTACACAAAGTCATTCTTGGTATCAGAATGACGCCTAAACACCCTGTATCGCCTAAGACACATTTGAATCGGATGGTTCGTTGACGGTTTTATTTCTTCGGTATAAACCAGAGAAGCAATTAGTTCGTGGGAACAGTGAGTCAAAATACTTCACATCAGCTTCGTTTACGACCTCCAGCTGATATTTACTTCTGTTGTCTATATCAATCACATTTTATAATGAAAACAAAAATATAGTTAGTTACTTAAAAATGAAAAAAACATCATACTTAGATACTTAAGAGTGAGGAAAAAAGATACTTAAGATACTTAAAAATAAAAACACTCTTTGATACTTAAATTAGGACAAAATAAACGGACATAAAGATTTAACTATGAGAGGTGGATATTACGACATGTACCGGCTATCAATACAGAGGCGCTATTTAGCCGTGAAGTTCTCTCAGAAACTCAACAAGACAATATGTGGTCACGTAAAAATTTCAGGTTAATTTTTAACACCATCCGTCATTTTAAACCTTGGCACCTGTAGATTAAGAAAATATATGGTGATATTTTTTCTGGTGGGATAAAGGTCGTATTTGTCCAGAGAAGTAAGAGAGGAAAAAAATCACTTGAGAGGCATGACGCACAGAGTGTCTAAGGTGATAAAAGATCATATACTACCATTTGGGTTTTCAAATTAAGTTCATTACATAAAATATCAAACTCATAAAGATTACAAAAGAACAGAACATCATGAGCTCTCTACAGCTATTGTCAGCCGTCAATATGCTGATGTACAGAAGCTACACAATGTTATTGGTGACTGTAATCCCAGGAAAATGATGCTCTTTTAAACTTGGTAACTGGAGCTGTAATGCCAGAAAATGCCAAATATGACAATCTGTGTGCATATGAAGTTGGAAGACAAAATTATGAAAATTTTGTCAAGAAACGTATTGTTGGTCCATTGAGCATCTGGGAA
>NW_024744443.1:0-11366 GCF_018991925.1 Homarus americanus
TGGCTTCGCCCACGGTTTGGTGGGAGTAGGTGGCGTGCTGTGGACGCAGCGGTAGTATCGTTCATCCAAGGCCGTCCCTCCCTCTTGGAGGTGGGGCGTAGCTTGCGGATGACGCATGCGGCACTCGTGGCCAATGAGGTGGCCACTGGGGTGGAGAATGTCTGTATATAAGCCCGCCCGCCTGCCAGGCCGCCCGTATTTACTATTTCGTCGTCGAGATGGCCCGTACTAAACAGACTGCCCGCAAGTCCACTGGAGGCAAGGCTCCACGGAAGCAGCTTGCCACCAAGGCAGCTCGCAAGTCCGCCCCAGCCACCGGTGGTGTCAAGAAGCCCCATCGTTACAGGCCCGGAACCGTCGCCCTTCGTGAGATCCGTCGTTACCAGAAGAGCACAGAGCTACTCATCAGGAAGCTGCCCTTCCAGCGCCTGGTGCGTGAGATCGCCCAGGATTTCAAGACTGACCTACGCTTCCAGTCGTCTGCCGTCATGGCTCTGCAGGAAGCCTCTGAGGCTTACCTGGTGGGTCTTTTCGAGGACACCAACCTGTGTGCCATTCACGCCAAGCGCGTTACCATCATGCCCAAGGACATCCAGCTGGCCCGGCGCATCCGCGGAGAGCGTGCTTAAGTCCTCTTCCTTGGGGAAAAAGAAAAAGCACCACAAAACCTACCAGACATCTATAACTCGGCCCTTCTCAGGGCCAAAGAACTGTTCTGAAGATAATTTTCATGACAATCGAAATGGTTGGTGGTAGGAGAGCGTTAATTTCGGTTACCCAAATCGCCTAACGGTAAGTTGGTAACATTCGTGCAGGCACGAATGTATAGTAGGTCATCAATTCGGGAGGTGGGTGGGTGCAACAAACAAGAGCTAGTAACAAATAAATGTATAAAGAATAAGTAAGTAAATAAATAAATAAAATAAAAGAAAATACAATAAAATACAATAAAATAAAATAAATTGTTTACATGAAATAGGCGTGCTGCAAACATGAAATGAAGCCCAAACACACTCCATGTATGTCACTTTGCAGTGGGTGTAAAAGTACTCCACGCAGAATTTATTTATTTATTTATTATGTTTCGATTTAGTCCGGTTTCTACGCCAATAGAGAATGCAGATTATTATAATTTTTTTTATTTATTTCCCTCTCAATATATCACTGTCGGTAACTGTCTCTTTAACATGTAACTGTGGCTCCGATGGAGCCGATTAAGTTGTAGTAGTGGGATGGCGTGTTTGTTGTGCACAAGTAACCTCTTACTTGGAAGAGGTGTACTTGGTGACAGCCTTGGTGCCCTCAGACACGGCATGCTTGGCCAGTTCACCGGGCAGCAAGAGTCGGACAGCTGTCTGGATTTCCCGACTTGTAATGGTGGAGCGTTTGTTGTAGTGCGCCAGGGGGGAAGCCTCGGCAGCGATGCGCTCGAAGATGTCGTTCACGAAAGAGTTCATGATGGACATAGCTTTGGAGGAGACTCCTGTGTCGGGGTGCACTTGCTTCAGTACCTTGTAGATGTAGATGCTGTAGCTTTCCTTCCTCCTGCGCTTCTTCTTCTTGTCACCCTTGGCAATGGCCTTCTGGGCCTTTCCAGCCTTCTTGGCAGCCTTTCCGGAAGTTTTGGGAGGCATGGCAGCACAGTTACTCGTGGCGCGGAGCGAGAGAATTGAAAACTGGCCCGACTAACTTTTCCTTATATACCGAGCGGGCCGCTCAGGATCAGACTGGCTGCAGCTACGGCTCTCTTACATTGGTTGGGTCCGCGAGACGGCCACCTGGCCTGATCCTGAGCTTGGTATAAAAGACCAAGGTGGCGGGCGGAAATTTAACTCCTATCACGAAAAGCAGCAGCCGCAACATGTCAGGACGCGGCAAGGGAGGCAAGGTGAAGGGCAAGTCAAAGTCCCGTTCTAGCAGGGCCGGACTCCAGTTCCCCGTGGGTAGGATCCACCGTCTCTTGCGTAAAGGCAACTATGCTGGGCGTGTTGGTGCAGGTGCACCTGTGTACCTTGCAGCCGTCATGGAGTACCTGGCAGCAGAAGTGCTCGAGCTGGCCGGTAACGCCGCCCGCGACAACAAGAAGACCCGCATTATCCCGCGTCATCTTCAGCTTGCCATTCGCAATGACGAGGAGCTGAACAAGCTCCTGTCTGGAGTCACCATTGCCCAAGGGGGTGTCCTTCCTAACATCCAAGCTGTGCTCCTCCCCAAGAAGACAGAGAAGAAATAGGAACCCAAGGTTCGTTCACACAAGACAACCTAACCAAACAGGCTCCTTTCGGAGCCACAGGATATCACTTAAAGAGAGAAATATACGACATCAACGTTTTGCAGGATAACACTCTATTTTACGTGTAATTAGCATAGTCTTGTGGAAATTGAGTGAAATTGATTTTGAATGGTGTAGATGTGAAGGGCGGTTGTGGGGGCCTGGGGTGGGGGACTTAAACGGGACGCAAACATTGACGGTACATTTACCAGCAGCATACATTGAAATTCTTCATATAATTTAATCATTACAAGCTGTTAAAAATGTAATGTCCTCAATGAAGTAATGACATAGTTCAAGATACAATAAGTGAGGTGGCCTGAAGTCTTTGACAGTGTCCCATTCAATAATATAGTAGTGCTTTAAAGGTGTATCACCAAGTTTACATGCTGAGTGTTCCTTTATGGGTACAGCGTTACTAACTAGCCAGATGTGTCTGTATCCTAACCTAATTCTGGCCACGACTACATCACACAGGCAGGCAGGAGCAAGTTGTTTGGACACTCTTCCTAGCCCCCTTGGTCCCTGTTCACCTACCTACTGTAGCAGTAAGTAGGTACCTGTTGTAAATCGAAAGGTTGCCAATTCGTATTCAGGGAAAGTTGTTGGAGCTTCTAAACTTGAACTGACACAATCCGAGGAGTGGTGACCCGAGGATCACAGACACTATCTCTCCCACTACAAATCCCTTCCTAACCTCCTGCTCCTTCCTAACCTCCTGCTCCTTCCTATGTCCTCCCAAAATTGAACCATGCTATCGCAAAGGTAATAATACAGGTAGAGACAACAACATATTTTCCTATTGTCTTATTATATATTAATAACAGAAACGCTGCCGCCATCCCGGAGGCTTTACATTGTCTCACTGTTCATTCCCTCCACAATTCTTCCTCTTACTTCTTCTTCTTCTTCTTCTTCTTCTTCTTCTTCTTCTTCTTCTTCTTCTTCTTCTTCTTCTTCTTCCATCAATACTTTATTAACGGTGTATGTAAGTTTCACCATGTTTTGCACTACAGCGGTAGAGCAAAGTATATTTTGTTAGCAATAAACCAAAAGCATATTTTATGGCCTAATCATCACTACATAGAACACCACCCATAAAGCATGATACTAGTAGACCACAAAAACTGCTATAAACCCCCAAAGCATATTTTATTGCCTAATCATCACTACATAGAACACCACTCATAAAGCATGATACTATTAGACCACAAACTGCTATAAACCCCAATAATATACTATACTAGTGACTCTAATTGTGTTACCCAATATTATACGAAATAATACTATAAAACATAATAATAAACACACTAATAGTGTATATTAGTTGAATGCACAATCTGATGAGAAGTCAAAAAAAAAAAAAAAAAAAATAGCAACAACCTAGAAAGAGTGTAGAGTATTTTTGTGCAAACTATTATACTAGTAGATGGTCTAAGATAACTGTATGTGAAGGAAAAGGTGTGCTCTCCACTCAAACTTTCTTTTTATGAAATCTCCTACTCCCCAGCTGAGCGGTACGCCCAATGGGAAACAAAACGTGGCACATAACACGCCGCCCGCCAGCTCTGGCTCGGTGAATAGGAATCAGTAATCGGGCGGAGTATAAACAACACCGCCGCCAATGTGCTCCTCCCATCTCTGAGGAAATCTGGCGGGCAACTTAGTATTATATTAGCATGTAATAATAATAACAATAATAATAATAATAATACTACTACTACTACTAATAATAATAATAATAATAATAATAATAATATTAATAATAATAATATTAATAATAATAACATGCAATTTCATTTTATAACACATACTAACAAAATAGTGTATAGCCTACTATACTTAACTATAATAGGTTAGGTTGCGTAGGAGGATCTAAAAAGTACAGTAGTATACACACACACACACACACACACACACACACATACATATAGACAACAAACTAAATTAGAAACCACACGTCAGTGAAGTTATCAAATCCTCCAGTTTCCGTCTCCACCTCCTACGCCGACTCAAGTCCCTCGGTGGTCCTGCACACGAGCTCCTCAGTGTTTACACAACATTCATACTTCCCAAGCTCACCTATGCCTCCTCCACCTGGTCTTCCTCCCTAAATGCCACACAACGTAAACACCTCGAAAAAGTGCAAAAGAGGCCATGCAAGATTATTCTCTACCCTTCCTACTCCACATATCAAGAAGCGCTCAACACACTGACCCTTTAGACTCTCACTGACCATCACCACGACCTCATCTGCAAATTTGGTAAGAAGCTTCTACACCATCCCCGACACCGGCTCCTACTACCACCTGAGATCCCTAGTCCGAGAATTGCTCTTCGACACCACAACCGCATCCAGCCCAGCCCATACGTGCACGAACTGATCGCTATAAGAACAGCCCAGTCCCAACCATTGTAAAAATTATCGATAACTTGTAATAAATCAGTGTACTCACTCCCAGTAAACACTACTCCTTGCACTGTCACTATGTTGAAATGAACTGTAGTTTGAGCTTTTCCCCAGCTAGTTATTATATGTTTTATTTGTGTCACTCATGTTACTTGTATATTATTTGTAATTCGTAACCCATTCCCCAAATATGTAACTGTATATTTTCAGCCTTCTGGCTGCCAAGCTCTTTCAATAAACCGTTAATTATTATTATTATTATTATTATTTATATGTTGGCCCATACCAACTCACTCCCCTGAACCCTCCTCCCCACCGGACTATCAACAAGTTCTTGCCATAAGGTACTATCTCATTTGGCAAAGGAATGGAACCAGTGATGAATAGTGGTGAACAGTGCTTAACTCAGTGAAAAACAACTCGGCAGTTGAGTCTTACCCAAGCTAGCTAACCACCTTCACACAGTGAGGTCCCAGGTACCCAGTTATACTTCCCCTGAGACTCCACGATAGAGAGGCCTGGGACCACACCTCACCCACTTGAATGAGTGAGTCATGTCGACCACGTGGTGTCCCCAAGATGCTACGACACCACGTAGTGAATGTTTTGCTACAGCATCATCATGTGAAGTTCCTCATAACACCATCTGTGAGGTAACTGCTACATCATCAGGCCCCTCATAACGCCATCTGTGAGGGAGTTACTACACTACGTGTCTGGTGTTCAACATCTCACCTTACATGATCTACGCGTGCAAACATTAATCTGTATGTTCACTGTGTGCTCCTTCACCTTTCTCTAATGAGGGCTTTTGTTAAACCACCAATGTATGATGTACTAAGTCATTTGTGTCCAATGTATACTTTCGAAAAGCCCTTGTTTGGGGAAGGTAGGAGAGAGTAGTCGTCATTATTGTCCAAGCCACATTATTTATTTCTATATATAAGTAATGTAGGCTGGTTTTTAAATACCTCAATCCCCTAACGGTGCCGTTTGTATATTAAGAAATACCGAAGCCATACAGTACAACACCAGCGAATATGAAGTATCACTGTAACCGGCAACTGTTACTCACTCATACCTACATACATATATAGAGTCTTTACAGAATGATAGCAGACACGAGGAAGACGAACAACAAGAGGAGAAGAGTTAGAAGAAAATCAACTTCAAGCTAAGAAGAAGAATACCAAGACATTTCCTCCAAACAAGAAAACAACACACACAATCAAGCCGACCAAACACTGAGAAACCATGGCGGAACCCAACATGCACCGGACGCTTGACCTGACTCTATCCTGCCGCATCCAGGCGAGTTGCTGCTTAAAGTCCCTCACGCAAGCGCTGTTTAGCCACTGCACCTATTCTATCCTCCTAAAATTCACTTCAATCCCCCCCTGCCACTAGCATGTTATGTATGTATGTATGTATGTATGTATGTATGTATGAATGAATGATAACTGCAACTTTGTGTATTAAAACTCATTACTCTTACCGAAGTAATATAGTGCGTGGTTATGTTATGTCATGTTAGGATAGATTATAAACTACATTGGGTTACATTTCGTGAGGTTCGGTGACGCTACAGGAAGTTAGGTGAGGTACCTGGAGGTTAGGTGAATGTTGACTGACTGACTGACAATTATTAGGAAGTGGTTCCAACACGTTCACACACAACCTATACTCATACCACAAGTCCAGAATTAGAGAGGATCATGTTATTGGATATATTTTCAACGATTTACTCAGTGTCTAACCAACTCTTTAGCGATTTAAATGTGGACCTAAAATTAGGTCCGTATATTTGTTTGTCGTGGTGGTGGTGGTGGTGGTGGTGGTGTGCGCCCGTCCATCAGGTTGATTAACCACCAAAACCATAAAGGGTGCGGCCCTGCCGTTTCAGGGCATACACCACATCCATGGCGGTGACGGTCTTCCTTTTTGCGTGCTCGGTGTAGGTGACGGCGTCACGGATGACGTTCTCCAGAAACACCTTGAGGACGCCGCGGGTCTCCTCGTAGATGAGGCCGGATATACGTTTAACACCTCCACGCCGAGCTAGACGACGAATGGCGGGCTTGGTGATACCCTGGATGTTGTCACGAAGCACCTTACGATGACGCTTGGCGCCACCCTTTCCAAGTCCCTTGCCTCCTTTGCCTCGTCCAGTCATGTTGTTGTGGTTGCTACTACAGGTGGTCCTGGTGTGGCTTCGCCCACGGTTTGGTGGGAGTAGGTGGCGTGCTGTGGACGCAGCGGTAGTATCGTTCATCCAAGGCCGTCCCTCCCTCTTGGAGGTGGGGCGTAGCTTGCGGATGACGCATGCGGCACTCGTGGCCAATGAGGTGGCCACTGAGGTGGAGAATGTCTGTATATAAGCCCGCCCGCCTGCCAGGCCGCCCACTCATCACATCGCTCCTGAACGAAGAAGACCTCTCAACAAGACCTCCTGCTGGACCCGGAACTCTGAAGACCGCCCTCTCCCTTGTACCATTGTTGGCCATCTTCCCGGACCGGACCACCCACGACTGTCATCGTCCACAACAACTCACGAGCGTTCTCGGTTTATCGAGCATTAGCTTGCCCTCCCCACTGGTGGTGTGAGTGACCCACACTCCAGCTGGAGAGCAGTTATAGCGCGATATTCCCGGCGTGGTTTGAGCTCTTTTCCTTCTACTACCATTTTTCCTTTTTCGCTCTGGCCTAGGGACCTGCACCCTCAAAAGTGTATTCGTCCTGCGGTCCCCCCTGTAACTGTTCACCTCCCTCCCAGGAGATTGTGAACACGAAAGGGGGTCGGAGCAAAACCCTCCCCAGCCGAGTCTTTCCAGGAAAACCGTGATCGTGCGGGTCCACCTGGAAAGAGGGTAGCCATCCTTATCCTTCCCAAATAGGCACACTTAGCTCACGTCTATAAGTGAGCAGTCACATACACTAGGAAGTAGGCTTCCCCAATCGGGGCTCCGTGAGAGAAGCTCAGGAACCACTCTACGACCACCAGCTAGTGGGGAGTGCTGTAATTCCTTTGCTATTTACTCAACCGGAATAGGCAGGATCTAAAAAAAAAAAAAAAAAAAAAAAAAAAAAAAAAAAAAAAAAAAAAAAAAAAAAAAAAAAAAAAAAAAAAAAAAAAAAAAAAAAAAAAAAAAAACCCGGTTATGGAGCGCGTACGCCCTCCTAACCGCGATCCCCGCCTGAACCGCCAACCTGACGACCCGAACCACGACAGGCTTCGCACAGAGAAAGCAGACCAGTTACGCGCCTTCAACGAAGCCCTGAAAAGTAGGAACTCTGCCACCACCTCCAACAACTCCACCACCACCACCACCTCCACCACCACCACCACTGCTACCGCTACTGAGGACAACTGGACGAAGGTAGAAAATAAGAAACGCCGACGTGCCTTTTCGGGAAACGATTGCCGTCAAGCAGCCCCCAAGGCACCCATCACCACCACCAGCTCACCTCCAACGACACTGCCAAAATTCCGGATCACGAAAACGGACGCAAAAACAACATATGCCGCCGTCACAGAGATGGAAAAGCAAAACCCACTGGCCAAGTTCTCAGTGCGGCCCAACCTAAAGGGGGAGATGATCGTTCACCCCAAAGACAAGAACTCCGCCACCACCCTCGACACTTACCTACAAAACACCACCACCATTACTTCAACCAAGCTAGACCCCGCCCAGAAACTGATGAAGTCGGTAGTCCTCCGGTACCCAAAGGAACTACCTCTCGAACCCCTGGAGAACCACCCGAAGATCCTAAAAGCCGAGAGATGCTCTCCCCTGTCCGACAAGACGGCCACCACGAAACAAGTCCTCATAACGCACTACGGCTCACCCCCCAGCACCATAGACCTCAAAACCTGGGGGATCTACGAAGTGAGGCCCTTCGTCCCAGAGCCCCTGCGATGCTTCAGATGCCAGAAATACGGGCACCATCAGACAAGGTGCACGTACAGGGAAATCTGCGCAGTCTGCGCACAGAAGCACGGCACACAGTCCTGCCTCACCAAACTGAAAAATGGGGAAAAAATTGCCCCCAAGTGTGCCAACTGCGGGGGCAAACACCACGCCTGGAATCCTGGATGCTCCGAGAGAACAAAGAGGGTCCAGGCAAACCGACCAGCAGCAAGACCGGCCCCCACCGCCTACACACCAGCCCCACCAAGTACCTTCGTGTGGGGAACCCAAAGGCCCAAACAACAAAGACAACCTCCTCAGCCAGTCAACACCCAAAGTGCAGCCCAGTTTCCTGGCCTCACTACAGCCACACCTCAGCCACCCAAGCAGCAGAGAACGACAACCACGAGAAAGACAAAAGAAGCACACACCAAGGCACCAGAAGGAATGATACACATATCAGACCTAGCCAATGTACTGACGACCTTCGCGGAGGGCCTAGCCGGACTACTGGGCCACAAGATCCAACCCACACAGCTCCAAATACTCATGGGGAGCGTCCTCGGGCAAGTCGCCACAGCTCCAGCCACCTCAGTGGAGGAAGCCACGCCGGTCCGCACACGAGTAACAGCCGAGGTACACTCTACACCGAAGAAGGCCACCAGAGAACCCAAGACACCGACAGCTCCCAAGATACCGACAGCTCCCAGAAAGAAACTGGACGTTTCAACTCCCCTGAACCGAACCACGGCCCAGAAGGCAAAAACCACAGAACACGAAGACATGGACCTGATTCAGTTGGAATCGAACTTGGACATCTCCATCGAGGACCACCAGAAGTCCCCGATGAAACAGTGGTGGAAAACGTCAGCACCCTGAACATCCTAACATGGAATGCTCAGGGCATCAAAAACAAGAAACACCTCCTACAAGAAGCAGCAGCCAAGGACAAGCTTGACATCATACTCCTACAAGAAACACTTCTACAAGAACACCACTGTTTCAAATTCAGCGGTTACAAGACATACAGGAGGCATTTCACGCAGGCGTCAACAAGAGGATGTATGATCTTGGTCAAGTCAAGCATACCCTCCGCCGATGTCACGCAGCAATTTCCATGTGGGGAAAACATCGAGACACAGGCCGTCAAAGTAACCCTCCAAGAACGGGAATTAACTGTTCACAACATCTACAAGAACCCAAGGGGCTCACTGGAGGTTACTCAATTATTTGCTTCGGCCGCCGACCACGCCACACTCATAGGAGGGGATTTCAACGCACATCATCCCTTCCTAAGCTCGGCAAGCCCCACAAATGAAGACGGCCTACACCTATACACCACCTTTCAAGATACACCCGAGATCTGCCTCCTGAACACCGGAGAGCCCACCCACACTAGGGGAGGAAGGCTAGATCTAACCTTCGTCTCCAGTGCACTACAGCCTTCGGCCTCCTGGCAGATACACCCCACGCTGACCAGTGACCACTTCGCCACCCTAACAACGCTGAAGGTGAACAAACTCCCCACTCCACCCCCCCCGAGATGGAGATACAACACTCAAAAGGCAGACTGGGGACTCTTCAAGAAACACCTGGCTAAGTGGCGCGAAAAATCACAGCCGGCCGGCGCAGCACCCGCGGATGAGACAACCCTCCACCACCAATTGGTCGAGGCGTTTCACCTAGCGGCAGAAGAGGCTATCCCAAAAACAAAACCCACATCAAGACAGTACAATGATTACTGGTACTACTGTCCCAGGGTGAAAGAACTCAACCACAGAGTGAACATGGCCCGAAGAAACTACAGGAGACATCCCACGGCAACAAACAGACATCTCCTGCAAGTCATAGTCAAGGATACCAGGGAAGAGAAGGAAGAAATTAAAAACGCAAGCTGGCTCAAGTGGTGCTCCGAACTGAACGAGCACACCACCCTTGGCAAGATGTGGGCCCAGATCCGAAGGGCATCTGGGAAGGCAACACCACCACCACCAACTCATCCCAACCCAGAAGAGGAAGCCGAGAGACTTGCAAAACTGTTCTCTGGCCGAGCAGCAACGAAGAACCTCCCGAGACAGGCGGAGGAGACACAACGGCGTCTGCGACAGGTCAGACTCCAGATGATCCAAGAGGCCTGCAACAGTGAAGATGACACTGACAGACCATTCAACCAGCAAGAACTCCAGAAGTCGCTAAAACGAAGCAAGGATACAGCTCCAGGGGCCGACAGGATAACCTACTCCATGCTCTCTCATGCCGGTACAGCCGGACACGAGGCTCTGCTGCAAGCCATCAATGCTTCGTGGACAGCACAAAGACTCCCACCGGAATGGAAGAAGGCAGATATACAGCCCATTCCGAAGCCCAGAGAACCAGACAAGCCGAGGCCCATCTCCCTTCTCAGCTGCATAGCGAAGACCGGAGAAAGAATGGCTCTCAACCGACTCAAGTGGAAAGTAGGCAGCCCACACCCTCACATCTTTGCTTACACCGAGAACACCGGCACAGGCAACAACATCGCCGAGATACTCAGCATAGTGGACAACAAACCAGCTCTGGTGGTCTTCCTCGACCTGGAGAAAGCCTTCGAACTAGCAAATCCATTGGCCATTACAACTACGCTCGCTAAAAAAGGCGTCAAAGGAAGGTTGCTGGGGTGGATCCAGAACTACCTCACAGAGAGAAGCACGAGTACGCTTTCAGGGAGCAACCTCAAGCTACAGGGTCCACGAAAACGGAACCCCACAAGGAGGCATCCTCAGTCCAATGCTGTTCA
>NW_024744444.1:0-21945 GCF_018991925.1 Homarus americanus
ATTCATCCACTACTCTTGTTTCCAAACCAGTGTTTACCTATTTCACGCCTAAATCTAAATTTGTCTAATTTAAAACCATTGTTACGAGTTCGCTCCTGGTTGGATAGTTTGAGTACCTTTGTAATGTCACCTTTGTTTAGCCCTGCCTTCCACTTATACACCTCTATCAGGTCGCCCCTCGCTCTACGTCTCTCAAGGGAGTGCAAATTAAGAAGCTTTAACCTGTCTCTATACTCACTGTTCCTAATGCCCTGGATTAGTCTTGTCATTCTCCTCTGAATTCTTTCCAAGGATTCTATATCCATTCTGTAATACGGTGACCAGAACTGAACTGCGTAATCCAGGTGTGGTCTCACAAGAGCAAGATACAGTTTTAGGATGGCCTCGCTAGTCTTGTAACTAACACTCCTTTGTATGAACCCAAGTACTTTATTAGCCTTGTTACGAGCAAAAACACATTGTTTACTTGGCTTAAGGTTCTTACTTATCATTACTCCTAAATCTCTCTCGCAGTCGGATTTCTCTATGGCATCGTTGTTCATCTGGTATCTGGTTTCCTGTTTACATCTCCTATACTGAGTACTTTACATTTGTAGACGTTGAATTTCATCTGCCATTTTTCAGACCATTCGAAAAATTTGTTTAGATCTTCCTGTAGTTTTGCCGAGTCCTCGTCAGATTTGATAACACGTCCTATTTTAGTGTCATCAGCAAATTTACTTATGTTGCTGTCAATGCCGATATCTATGTCGTTTATGTATATAATAAGTAATAGTGGTCCAAGTAATGAGCCTTGGGGAACTCCACTTGTGACGTTGCTCCAATGGGACTTAGTGCCGTTAATGCTCACTCGCTGTTTCCTGTCCTGTAACCACGCCCTAATCCATTTAAGGATGTCACCTTTGATGCCATGAGCTTCTACCTTTCTAATTAGTCTTTCGTGGGGGACTCTGTCGAAGGCATTGCTAAAGTCGAGATAAACCACATCATAATTGTGCCCCTCGTCCACCAATTCGAAAACTGATGAAAAGAATGTTAATAGATTAGTTAGGCAAGAACGTCCGCTTGTGAAGCCATGCTGGGAATCATTGATCAATCGGTGCTTCTCCAGGTGATTTCGAATAGAGTTTGAAATGATTGCTTCCAGTAGTTTGCCTACTATTGATGTTAGACTGATTGGGCGGTAGTTAGAGGATAGTGATCTATCCCCCTTCTTGAAAATCGGTATTACATTCGCTATCCTCCAGGATTCTGGTACTACACCTGTTTTTAATGACATGTTAAACAACTTTGCTAAGGGCATACTAAGCTCTTCCTTACATTCCTTTAATACTCTGGTAAATATCTCATCGGGACCAGGTGACTTATTAGGCTTTAGTTTGGCTATTTGCTTACTAACATCGTTACTAGTCACTACTATCTCACTTAATTTGTTTTCTTCACTATCTCTGAATAGAGTCGGTTCCTCGGGTATTCCCTGGACATGCTGGATAATATACCATCTACTTAAGGAGGTGATGTAGGTAAGGTAGATTGATATTTTAACATTAATTTACTCAGTTTTTTCTTAGTATCGGATTTTTTTTTTAGTTTTTATTCTGACAATTTATAATGCAAGCAGCGTTCACATGTTGTCAACCGCCCCCAAGTGTACAAGAAGTTTGGACTGTAACTGTACCGTCAATAAGTGGCTGTAACTGCACCGTCAATAAGTGGCTGTAACTGTACCGTCAATAAATGGCTGTAACTGTACCGTCAATAAGTGGCTCTGTATTCTGAACACGGGGATCTCTACAGTATAACCTACGAGTATAACTGTGGTGAAAGAACTGCTTCCCCGCATTATGTTGAGGAAGATTCGTATACAAACTTTTTGCCCTGACTTCGTAGTAAAAAAATCTTAGGCAAAATATATTGAATTTATTTTTAATGTTTATTTATTTATTGTTGTCGTTGGTGTTTTTGTTTTTTTTACCGGGATGTGTGTTATATTCACGAAAATGGAGTCAAGACAAATGTTGGACACGTTGATGTGAAGTAACACAGTAAATGATGTTGTTTGTGTTGCTGTGTTATTTATTTATTGTGTTTCTTTATTCTTTTCTGTTTATTTTGTTTTATTTAGTTTTATTGTAGTAATTGTTATTCTTTTTTTTTATTCTTACTTATTTTCATTTTACTGTTTATTCGTTTTCTTATTTTCATTTTATTGTTCAATAATTTTCCATTCATTCTTATTTATTTATCTCGTTGGTGTATTTCATTTATTTGCTATTCTCTTAGGTATTTCACATTTGCATTAATTAATCTTCAAATCATTGGTTGCTATTTTTATCACACTAGTTTAATGTTCACCTCAGCAGTCAACTGGCTTATGTCTAAACAATGTCTACCACTGTTTTAGCCAGACTTAGTTATGAGACTTGTAATTCAGCATCCATTACGTACCGTTTATCAGTGTAATTTGTGGTAATGGACTGCCCAATGTAATTATATATATTGTCTTACTGAAAAAAATGCGGTGTAACCAAGATTAAGTTTTATAGAGTTTGTATTTAAGGATTATTCTCCTATATTTCTCTTAGATTCTGAATATATTTTTGTTTTATTATTTCAGTGTATTGTAATGTGTAGTTAGTTACACTATAGATATATAATAAGTGCTTTAAGTTTGGTTGGGAGTGTGGAAGGTGTTGTGGTGTGTGATGTACAGGTGTGTACAGGTGGTGGTTACACCTGACTTCGAGGCAGGTGTGTATAGGTGCCAGATACACCTATGGTTACAACACAGGTGTATCCGGCAGCAGTAGTAACAAAGGGGCTATATGGGCTCCGGCGGCCATGTCGTGACACCGGCCGGCAGAATCCCCCGGTGAAAAAGGGAAACAAGATGGCCGTCCCCATTCAATATGTAAACAACTCGACCTGAAATGTTGTTTATTGGACATTTTTCTCATTAGGGAGTCGAACCCTTGTTTTGAGTTGGTGTTCAACTACCGTGGCTGACGGCCATCACCTGTGATTCAACTGGTAGAATTAAGTGTAATAATAATAATAATAATAATAATAATAATAATTAACGGTTTATTGAAAGAGCTTGGCAGCCAGAAGGCTGAAAATATACAGTTACATATTTGGGGAATGGGTTTCGAATTACAAATAATATATACAAGTAACATAAGTGATACAAATAAGATATATAATAACTAGATGGGGAAAAGCTCAAACTACAGTGCATTTCAACATAGTGACAGTGCAAGAAGTAGTATTTACTGGGAGTGAATACACTGGTTTATTACAAGTTATTGATAATTTTACAATGGTTGGGACTGGGCTGTTCTTATAGCGATCAGTTCGTGCACTTATGGGCTGGATGCGGTTGTGGTGTCAAACAGCAATTCTCGGGCTAGGGATCTCAGGTGGTAATAGGAGCCGGTGTCGAGGATGGTGTAGAAGCTTCTTAGCAAATTTGCAGATGTGGTCGTGGTGATGGTCAGTGAGAGTCGAAAGGGTCAGTGTGTTGAGCGCTTCTTGATATGTGGAGTAGGAAGGAGAGAGAATAATCTTGCATGCCCTCTTTTGCACTTTTACTAGGTGGGCATCTTATCAAATGAACCCCTGTCCTAATGGGCCCTAGTCCTAATGGGCCCCAGTCCTATTGGGTCCCAGTTTTAATGGGCCCCAATTCTAATTGGTCACATTTCCAATGGTTCTCAGTCCTAATGAGCCTCAGTCCAAAGATACCACAGGACTAATGGTTCCAGTCTTAATAGACCTCAGTCTTAATGAGTCCCAATCCTGACGGCTCTCAATACTAATGGGCCTCAGTCCTAATAGTTTAAGGTTGGGACCCATTAAGACTGGCTTCTATTTACCTTACAAGCACTGTGTTCTACCGTGTCATCCCGTGTGTGTGTGATTTCCCGTGTCAGGTGGTATAATACGCAGGTGAGTGGCTGCCAGGTAGGGTGGGTGAAGGTGGGCACCTTGATGCAGGGGAAGGTGAGTTCCTGATGCTGATTCACACCAGTGTCACCTTATTAGTGTACGATGAGTGGGTGGGCGTGGTGTGGAGGGGTGGGGGCGCGTAAGGGGTAGGCAGCAAGGGGCGTGGTGTATGGTGGGGGGAGGGTAAGGGGCGTGTAGGGGTAGCTAAGTGGGCGTGTTGAGTTGGGCAAGAGGGAGGCGTGGTGGGTGTAGGGGCGTGTATAGGAGGCGGGAAGTGGTGATGGCGCGCGCCACTAATCACTCTGACCTTACTGAACACAACCCATTATACAGCATAATTAGTGTTGCTTCCATCAGCCTCACACAGTCAAACACACTATTTACATTTTCTCTTCACATATATTTTATTTTATTCGTTTCAAGTGGGACTCGAATTTCAGCCTTGGAGTCGAAGAGGAATTTTTTTAGGAGAAGTTGAAAAGAAATCGTGTTTAGTTGAAGACGAATGTGTTCTTATATAAAAGTGAAGGAATTAACCAGACGTGTTTGATTGTTTGGGAGTCTCTATCTCTCACACTCGAGTCCAAGATGTCCCCCTTGAGGACGGTGTTCGTGTAGCGTCGTCAAACTCGCTCTTGGTTTTTATTCAGCAGGAAGAGCTACACCCGCCACCTGGTGTTGGCCGTGTCTGGTGACCATCATATTAACAAGGCCGCTCTCTCGTGCCTTGTCCACACGCCACCCCCCACCTCCATATTGTACCGTTTTGTCCTTTATTAACGGTGGTGTTACTACAGGCAGCGTGGTGTGGGGGGAGGGCCGCTGCTTCACATTGTTCAGTCTTTGACGTGTAACACAAAACGTGAGATGTTGTGGTCCTTCACTACCTCACAACACACACACATCTCCTAGTTACCACATGCTGTTGTTATTAAAGCTCCACCAATGAGTACGCGTCGCTGTCTCGTCCTTTGCTCCGCCGACCATTACAGTGTGTAGCTGTAGGACTCGCCGCCGTGTTTGTTTCATGTAGCGACACTAAACTCCTGGAAATTTGTAGGTGTTAAGCTGGAGCGTTTGAGCTGTTGTTGTCGTCACCTTGTTGATGTTTTGTAGGTCCGTGTTGGCTGAGGATTGTTGTTAGTGTTTCTTAAGGCATTAATAAACTAGTCATGAGGTTCTATAGGAATTATATCCTGCTGTTCTTTTTGTTCTTGTTCTTTTTATTGTTGTTGTTGTTCTTCAGTTGCATAATTCGAGTTGTGATTATCAGTAGAAGTTTGACGGGCTGGATTCTCTTATCGTTTCTTTAATTCATAAACAAGAACCGTAAACACAAGAGCAAAACAAAGACATAACCAATGAACTAAAAACAAATATATTGAAGGTTTAAATTTCTGGGATAGATTTAAATAGATCTTGGGTATATTTTCTCGTTCTTGGAGGTCAGGCCAGGCCAGGTCAGGTCATGTCATGTTAGGTGTACCGAATACGCTAGCAGAGGTGGTCAGATGCCTTGGGAATACTGCAGAGTAATTGAGGTCAGGTCAGGTGGCCTCAATACCTGCTTCAAGGTGTAATAGAGGTGAAAAATAATGGGTTTCTTGATTGGATCTGGTTAAGTCAGGTCAGGTAAAGTCAGATACAGAGGCTGGGTGTATGACTGTGGGTTGGTGGGTGTATGACTGTGGGTTGGTGGGTGTATGACTGTGGGTTGATGGGTGTATGACTGTGGGTTGGTGGGTGTATGACCGTGGGTTGATGGGTGTATGACTGTGGGTTGGTGGGAGTATGACTGTGGGTTGATGGGTGTTTGACTGCGGGTTGGTGGGTGTATGACTGTGGGTTGGTGGGTGTATGACTGTGGGTTGGTGGGTGTATGACTGTGGGTTGTGGGTGTATGACTGCGGGTTGGTGGGTGTATGACTGCGGGTTGGTGGGTGTATGACTGTGGGTTGGTGGGTGTATGACTGTGGGTTGGTGGGTGTATGACTGTGGGTTGGTGGCTGTTTGACTGTGGGTTGGTGGGTGTATGACTGTGGGTTGATGGGTGTATGACTGTGGGTTGATGGGTGTATGACTGTGGGTTGGTGGCTGTATGACTGTGGGTTGGTGGGTGTATGACTGTGGGTTGGTGGGTGTATGACTGTAGGTTGATGGGTGTATGACTGGGTTGGTGGGTGTATGACTGTGGGTTGGTGGGTGTATGACTGTGGGTTGATGGGTGTATGACTGTAGGTTGATGGGTGTATGACTGTGGGTTGGTGGGTGTATGACAGTGGTGACAAGGATTATTTGAGCTTGACAAAATTTAGATAGATAGCAGCATGGTTTAGTCGTGTTCAGTTTAGTTTAAATTGTGTTTAGGTTAGGTTGGGTCATGTCAGGTACAGAGTTTGGCCAGGGTCCTTTATTCAAGCTGTCAGGGTTAAACTTCCTTCCTAGAAAGATGAACACACGAACCTACGGACGACACACGAACACAATAACACATGATCATACACGGAAACGAACACACGAATGGACATACTCAGGATATCGGGGAATAAATATAAAATTATAAAAATGCATAAAAAGTCTTTGACGGATAAACAACTTTGTAATGTTAGAATCGATATTACTGATATTATAGAAAATCAAACTAACTTCCTTTAAACACTCTTGGCTCTTCCTGTGTATAAGAAGAGTTTAATCTGGTATATATTTTTTTCTAGTAATTGGTGTTATCAGGGGAAGAGATTGTGTCGTTTGTGGTCTGTCATTCAAGGTTGTTTAGTGTTTGAAGCTCGTTAATTCATTATGCTTGTAGCCCCCATCTCTGCATACAACCCTGGTGCTTCTTGCTGTTGATACTCCCACGAAAATAAATTGTCAGATTAACGAAACGAAGATTAAAAAATTTTGTTTTAATTCACGGATTAACCATACTTCACCCAATCTAACTTAACCTATCCTAACCTAACCTAACCTAATCTAATCATAATTGTGTTTTAAAAAAAGGTTTACAGGCATAGGTAACAAGCTGGTCCTTTAACGGGAGAACACAAGGCTTCCCAACCCTCACCTGATGAAATAGAATCACTATACCCAACCTGATCTAATTAAGGACACGTTAGGCTTTGTAAGATAGTTTAGTTTGAAGTGTTGTGAATCTCCGTGGGTGTTATAGATTCACTTGGTATACTACATGTGTAAAGTCAGGATATATACAATGTGTGTTGATTTTTCTACCCGTGTGTTAAATATTTTTGTGGGGAGGGGTAGGTATTTTCCTGTCGGTTTCCACTCTAGCTTTCCACCAATGTTATTTCACCCTTCTAGATTTCTATACCCTTTGATCCACCTTACCTAAGAGTGGAATGAGATAAATAGAATTGGTGGAGTGGAATGTCTGTATAATTGATGTCAGGATCCAACTCTGCCCTGGACGACACAGGATTGATCGTCACTGGTGTTGTAAGACTGTACAGAAAACCGCCTCTTGTGTTGTTCCCACGTATTAAAGAGCGATGAAGGTAAACTGAACAAGCAGGCTGGGCAATGCTCGTTGTTGTAGTGGAATACACACGAAACCCAGTCAGTTGAGGGTGTAAATCTTCGCCTGCCTCTGGAATGCACTACACAATATATAGCCTAGGTACATTGTTTTAACAATTCTAATATTAGCACCATAGTGCGGGCTGTACCCAGCTACACTTCTAAGAGGTCTCAGTCTGTCAGTACATTGGCGGGTTAGCTGTTGTATGGCAGGTAGGGAACAAGGGACGGAGGCACCAAGATATTTAAAAGAAGAAACATAGTCAATAGTGTTGTTACCTATCTTGAACTTGGCGGGGCCTCGTTTACGGTTACCAGCTTGTTTGTTGAACACCTTAGTTTTCTCAGTGGAGATAATAAGACTGATGATAATATCACACAGACCATCTACACTGATGGATCTCTTAACACCGCCAGTGGGAGGGCTGGAAGTGCTATTGTTGTGACTCAACCTGACGGTAATATAATTGAGAAAGGAGTTAGAATTAACAACTGGGCATCCACTCTACAAACTGAATTAGTTGCCATACTCACAGCTATTAAATTCATTGAAACCACTGTTACTGACAGTCTCATCATCACTGACTCTCTATCCTCACTACTTGCCCTTGGCACCCTCGACTCAGGTTGTCACGCTCTTGTCTCTGAAGCCAGACACAAATATGCGTGCCTTGTTGACCGGGGTGTCAAGGTCAAACTGTTGTGGATCCCCTCTCACATAGGCCTCATAAAACATGACAGAGTTGATGCCCTCGCCAAACTCGCGTCTAACAAAGACACCGTTGAATACAATTTGGGTCTGTCAAAAAGAACCCTTAAAACTGTAATTAGGAAAGAACTTATTGATGAGTTTGACGCAAGTAGACTAGTGCAAACAGGCACTAGTCGATCCATAGGTTACCATGATGAGATGTATCAAGTGAAACATGTATATGGAGCAAGTAACAAGATCACTAGATTACAAGATGTTGTAACCGCTAGATTAAGGTTAGGATATAAGTACCTTTGGCAGTATGTTTCTCAACCAGATGTAAACAAAACTAAATGTAAAGTGTGTGGCCATACATATGGCCACTCACTTGAACACTACGTCCTCGACTGTGTGAAGATAGAACCTTTTAGGGACAGGTCCAAGCACACTGTATGTGAAATGGCACAACACTTCACCTTTAATGGCAAGATAGCCGACATATTAAGATTGTATCCACTTTTTGCACTTAGTAACTATATCAGTTCTCATGTATAGAACCAAATACGCAATGTGCTTGAATACCTCCCACGTAAATGCGAATAACAATGTGTGAGGCCAGACATACTGCCTCACACACCTGTACTCACGCATTTGTGAATAAGTTACCCTTTATGTATAAAACTAAACAAATAATGTAAATGAAATACTGTGTAACATTCAGTGCCATAATATCCTGACAACGGGGGTTAATTATTATGACCCTTTGTAAACTCTACTCTGTAATCCTTTTGCGCTACCGCTCACAGGATGAGTGTGGGGTGCACAATAAAGTAGCCGCTGTAAGCGGCAAAATCAAAATCAATCACTCTCTCTCCATGTTTTACTGATAATATAAATATGTATTTTGATCGGAATGGAAATAAACCACAGAAAAATATTAAATAATTTTGCCCAATGAAATTCTGAATCTATTATTGAATAAATAATGGTTATGAGCACACGTTCATAACTTCTGTAAATTGTAATCCCATTTACTGTTTATCAAAACTTATTAAATTAAAAAGAGAAATACACAAATACTACTCACATTTTTAGTACTTATTATATATATGTCATATTAGGGTGTGTCAATTTAGGGGGTGAACTGGCTAAATTGAAAATCGAGTAATTTGGTAGCAATTTATTGTAGTCTTTAAGCATGCAAAACAATATTCTGGCATAAATTTTTTTTTATAATAAGTCCTACCTACATCAAATGGATTTTTAAATGTACATATTTGTGAATTTATAACATAACCAGCGTTTGCACACATGTTACTGTTTCAAGTTTCAAATTATTATATTTTATTATCCGTAGTCTATTTGAAAGTAACCAATGCCTTCATACTCTCTTTGCTTTGGTTTCTTGTCATCAGTAGTCTGCTTGCTATTTGTGCTTTGATGTAACCTTCTCGCCTCTCGTGGCTGTAAACATGGCCCGCTGCTTCTGTGACCATTTTCACACATCTCTCCACACTTTGAGTGTGGGAAGGCCACTTCGGCACCTGCATTGGAGTCTCTTTAAGGTTTCTCAATTCTTGGCTAGTTAGACTTGTTGTCAATGGTGGCTCTAAGACTTCCAAACTCAAGTCAACCAATTCTGACAATTTGGTGGCATTGACGTTTATTGGGGGAACTTTTCTTGAATGAAACGAACAGTCTCCCAACTGGTCGTCATCTATTAGCGTTCCTCTAATCTTTAGAATGACTTCTACAGCCTCGGTTCGGAGATTGGTACATTGACTGCAAAGCATTGCTTGCAAAACTGCTTCTGATCGAGCATACCAAGCGGACCTTCTTGCCACAGGTAACACGATGTCCCTCACTACCTTCCTCTGTGTTCTTACTAGCTGCAATTGAAACAAAAGGTGATTGGGCCCATCCACCCACATAGGATTAAGTTTCACACTAAACCACTGGGGAAGATAAACTCCAATAATAAATTCAACAATTAACCTCAAATTCTTCAGCACTTTGCCCTTCAATTCGTGTTTGGAAATCCAAATCCTGCAGAAACGAAGAGCTGTAGTTAACCAACGGCTGTGACTGACAGGTCCAATCTCCAAGAGAGCCAATGACTGAGGCACTTCTCCTGATCTTATTGCTTGGGCAATACGATAAGCATAGGATTGATCTGTGCTGAGATCTTTGATGACTCCTTCAGACAACGCCGGAAGGGAGGGCCAACTTCGACCTTTGGAAAGGTTGTATTTATTTCTAGTTGTGTTGCTTCATCCAGCATGATGCCAAGGGGACCTGACCACTTGTTGTTGCTCTTTGTAGGACCATCAAGTTCCTGGATGAGATGACGAAGAGGTAGCTCGCCTGTATGTAAATCACATACAATCCAAACAAGTCTTCTTCCTAGTTTTTTCTCTAAATGCGTCATTACACCCCCCTGCCATCCGGTGTTCACTGCAGTTGAATCTCCACCAACAGCCTGCAGTGAACTGCCAAGTCCTCTCTCCTGAACCCAACATAAAATATGATCAGCAATGACCTCTGCATGTTTCTTCCCTTCTACTTCAGTTTCGGGAGCAAAGTGAAACAAAAACCGACCACCAGGCTCAGAACAGACAGAGTAGTGTTCTTCTTTGATGAGACCTGGAAACTTTCTGTTCACTCCCTCTACTTCTAGCAAAACTTTTGTGTCATCTATTCTTCCATCAAACAAAAGACAGGAGAGCCCTCCCTCGCTTAAATCTTTTTCATGCTGATCAGATATTTCCTTCATTATTTTTTCTTGTGCTCTTCTAATTTTATTATGATCTATCACCAAAGATACATCCTCTCGGCTGATGAGGCCTGCATCTATCCAAGCGGCAGTTGCAATTTCTGCAGCCTCACGAAGTCCAGCATGGTGGCGAATACTAGCTAAAGCAATGTTTGAAATATTTCTTGTGTTGTATTTCATTTTCTTTGGTAAAGGTTCAGATGGCTCTTTGGAACTATCATCTGATGTTGCTTCCTGTTCATCAGAAGAACTATCAAAGAAGTGATAAACATTTTGACACAGCTCTTCCTCTCTTTGGATGGCTTCTTCACTCTTCATTTTCTTCTTTTGTTCCCTCTCTCGGATTTGTTCTCTCTTCTTGGCATTAGCAATCTGCTTCTTTGTTTCTGAATAATCTATTGAACCCATTTGCATACTTCCTTGGCCTTCTGCCTTTGTCCTCTGTGCCTTTATAAATTCAAGCTCTAAAACAGGGATCTTCTTTTCACGAGGACAACCACAATCAATGTGGGAATTATTTTCTCTCTTACCTGAGTGAGAACAGTTGGATTCAGAACATAATTGTATGGAGCACTTGCAGGTCAAAATGTCAAACAGAGTATCAAGTGTGTGCAGAAATTCATTTTTCCTGGCCAAGTTTCCTTTACCAAGTGATGTTTCAACTGCTTTGTGCCATAATTTCGTTAGTTTTAGCTCAATAGTTCGACACTGATTAATCACAGGTGGTTTGAATAGTGCATTAGCTTTTGTCCATTGATGCAGAAGAGGGACTATCATGTCATTTATGAGTTCTTTATCTGTATAGTTCCTTCTGTCCTTTGCATTTTTTTCTCGAAGGAGTAACCCTAATCTTAGCATGTCTCTCACTGTTGGAAGTTCTGATACAGGAAGCTCCTTCCCTTTACCAACTAGCAGGCTCAAGTGGGTTGACAACTGACTTCTTGTCTTCAATTTTGACATCTTCACACTATCTGACAAATAGAAAAATATTTCAATGTTTCATAATTCAATTGTTGTTTCAAAAAATATCAATTTGTTTATCAAAAATGCTGTAACAGAAATAACATAATAATTTCTTAGAACATAATGTTTTATACAATGATATAAGTAACTGCGACAATCAATATGCCCTACTTACAATAATTAAAATGTAGAATTCGTCTGGTAGAGTAGGTGCAAGTGCAATGAGAGCAAACCACCGTCTATGATATCTAGAAGGAGAGTGAGCCGGGCGCCTTATCCTCACGCTTGGTACAAGTCAAAACAAGAATTAAACTGTCCCACACGGAGAGCCTGTTCATGTTCATGTTCTGACATGCATATTGTACACAAGCTATAGAACCATAAAATACTCCATAATCCATATGCTTACATGAGATTAGTTAATATCAAGTGAATAATTCTAATCAAGTCTCATTAATTTGTTGAAATACTGATATTTGAAACTTTAAGGTATAATTGATGTAGGTGAGGGTTATTTCAATTCATTTTTGTTTGCTAATCTCAAGTTTAGACATAAAGAGGCACAATATTTTGACTACCAAATTTGATTTTTAACATGTTGACAAAATTGACACACCCTAATGTCATATACTGTATGTTAAACGAATGAGTTTTAGGTCCATCAATATCACGTTACAATGTTTGACTCTAGGCACACAGCTTGACGCATGTTTTCCTTTTCGCGTAAGACCGTGTTGGAGGTAGATTTTTTTTTTTTTTTGGGGGGGGGCTTAAGGTGGGGAAAGGATGGAAGGCATGCTGGGGCACAAGGCACAGCCAGATATGAGGGATGGAAAAGTCACAACATATAGTCGTGGGAGGAAAGGTTGGAAAAGAAGTTTAATGAGTTAAACAGAGGGGGACGACACCCCTTGTTTTACATATTACAGAGTTTGTTGGCTAACTAAGCTAACCTAGGATTTAGGATGAGGTTGCACAATGGTTATTGTAGTAGACAATGACTCGATTGATTTTACAATTACAAGTTTATTAACATCTTATACTGTATTACGTTATGGACTCACTTGATTGTGACTTGTTAAATGTGAATTTATATCATCTAAGTTTTAATCTAAGGTGGATCACTGTGGCTAATCATCCATAAGAATCCCAACCACTAGTCATGATTACGCGATAAAAAAAAGGGTTTTGATTCTTCGTTAGAGAACAAAACGTAGAATATTCCTCATCGGGAAAGTTGTAAGTGTCTCCATCTATATTCCATTTGCTATGCTTTGACTTGGGATAAAATCAAACTCTTAATTTTAGAGGTCGACGAATTACCCTGAAAGATAAGTTAGTAACCTGTGAACATGATGGTGTGGACAACTACACTATATAATTATCTCTTTTCAAGGCCGATGTCTATGTTATACATCCCTGCTAATATCAAAGGCGAGAACAAAGTCAACACAATTTTCAAACATCTCACATGTATATAGATAATCCCTCTTCTAACAGTACTCGCTTATTCCAAAACCTGCCAATGTTAGTTTTCATATCGATACAAATTTGCTAAATACGCGGCTACCATCATTATTTTTTATGAACATGATTTTATCTGAGAGTTTCATCGAATGTTGGAAATGGTTACAGGTGTGAAATATTTGTTTGTACTCCTTTGACGTAAATATGTAATGAAATGTGCAACGGTTATGTAATGTGTGTGTGTGTGTGCGTGTGCTGAATGACTGGTGACAACAAATTTACTGTGTTGAGTGGACGTGAGGGTAAAATTAACCTTTGTAACTTGAATACCGTTAATTAGTTTTATTGTTGTAACGTTTGGTGAGCACGTAGATGTAAAGTCCCCTTCATTAGTATGCTTACTGGGGCTCGTCAGGTTTTGTGCAATGTGGCACCGCTGTGTTTGTTTACATTCGACAGAAAGGAAACTCGCAATAGTAAACATACTATGGAATCAAACTAAAACAATATTAAAACAAGTATCTCAATGCAATGACTTGAGAATGTTTATATGAAGAGTCCCTGTAAATGCAAGGGTGAAGGGGACTGTACACCGGTGTTCGACAATGTTTTCCTATTGATTGCAAGTTTATGTGCTATGTGATATATTATTAGTATACGATAATAAAGCAGTTCATGTATGTAAAAATTTTAATATTCACAATTCCATTGTAAACATTAATGGCGAATACAGTAAGTCGGCGCAAAGAACTTAATTGGTCTTTTTTACTGTAGTTTGAATAGTTACACACTTTTTCATCTTTCACTGAATATGATTAGGCAATATCGAGTGTAAATAGATGAAGTAATTTTGCACCCGAATTTCGCTATGACACACCTCGGGTGCAGATAACAGTTTCACTCTCTGCACCTGATGCCCATGATGACAAGTTTCGGGTGCAAATAACGATTTCGTTATTTTAACTCGCGTGCAAATACCTTCGGCCACATCAGTTTTTCTTAAGCATAATAAAATATAAGTTTAAACATGGACGTGTTGATATATATCTTTCCAGTATATACACACAGTTGCGTAAATTATGACGCGACGATAACATCCACCAGCAACACATGTCTGGTACACTTGATTGAATTTTGCGAGTGTCAACAGTCAACGTAAAACCTTAGCAGAGCCATCTAGCGATTGCTCAACAAAATTTCAATCACACGTCGAGGGGTCTCATTCCTATTTTCCGAATAATTATAGTCTTTGCACACACAAAATATATACATTTTTGTCACGTAATATATATATATATATATGTATATCAGTTGACAAATTCTTCCTGTTTTTACTCCAGACGTTAACCGGGGATAAAAGAAAAAACTATATCTAATAAGTTAGAGTACATGTATCTGTATGACTATTACTACACAAAGTGAGAAATTTTCCCCACAAAACAGTATTAACTCGAAGAAATTAAACTACTGTACTAACACCTCCCTTCAGATTCGTTTTATGTCGAACCGAGAATTCTAGTATTGAAATAATTTGTTTCTTTATATTTTTAATTGTGATTTGAAAGAATGTGACCTTTATTTTTGGATCAACTGTATATTCAAGGATATATAATCCCTTTAACACTAGGAACGACAAAGGAAAGGACCTTCCAAAGTGGGCAGGGCATTGAAGAGGAGGGAAAATGTGTGGTTAAAAAAAAAGCACCAACCTAACCTTTCCAAACCTATATTAACAAAATTCCTGCTTTATTTATCCGATGGAAGCGAATACACTGCTTCTGTAAACCTAGTTTCGTACACTGCGAATCGTGTTTACGTTTACCAAGATACAACAATAATGACGGAAGCACACAACAAAACCTACAATAAATTGTGATAATACTCACCGCGATATGATCCATCCACGGGAACTTCACCGGAGGCCAATGTACTCACTCTGGTCGGCCACAAACCATCATCCTTCAATAGACAGCCCAGTCTTACACACAACACGGCTAATAATCTCTTGATATAATACACTGTAGACTTAATTTATGTTTGTCTGTTCACTTAACAACACAATTAGTTGTGCCAGAACTCACCCAACACAAAAACAGTGATGGTGGAGCGGACAGTCACACACACGTTGGGTAACTTGGTAAGTAGAGACTAATGTGAGGGTCTTTTTTCTCAAGAGTTACAGCTGATTGGCTCCGGCAAACCTGTCCGATTTTGTTCTGAAGTAATGATGTATTTCTAAATGAGTTTATTCCTAATCGTTGGGGTGACCGTTTCCAACGAGAAAAATATTTAGCTAAATTAGATAAAAATACATATAGTCAGTATATCAAACATAAGCACGTAGGAAGTTTATCAGAAATCTTATACATGAATTAACTGTTAAACTCTGGTAGCAAATTCACGCTTTCAGAGGATGCATTTAATATACATTTACTTTTACCAACAATAATTCATACTAAGACAAATTACGTATCAGTAATACTACATCATGCAAAAACTAACATTTTAAGACATCAGACTCACATTGAAATATTACACGACCCCTAAAAGTTGGTGGGCGAGTGAGAGACTGGGGAGGTTGGCAGCTCGAACAAACAGCCGTCACCAGAGGCGGGAAATATGAAGTTGTTTGCAAAACAATTTTCTCTTTCTCTTGTTCCCGAGTTCACGACAAGATTTCTTCAGTCAAAATTTCAGTTAATTTTGGCATACATCTATAATATAGTTATATCTGATAATATCTACAGTTACAGCAAATGTGAGAATAAATATACAACAAATTTACACTCATCTCCCCTTCCCCACTGATAAACAACATAGGTCTACCTTTCCTTCTCTCTCTTCGTCTCATGTCCTGTACTTGTATTCCACCTCCGTATTCTTTCATGCCTCCAGTCACTTTCAACCTTTCGTAGTCTACGCCATTTATGTTCATGCCTTCTAAGTTACCCGGTTATCTCTGTATTTCTTCCCGCCGGGTAACTCTCAATTGTATATTCTCCTCCAAATGAATCTCTTCCTTCTGTACTTCACCATACCCACGTTATATCGTGACCATGCTTTAATCTCTCTCTCTCTCTCTCTCTCTCAGAAGATAATGCTGGAATATTATATAACTGCGGCTAAGACTTAACTGACAACTTTATTGCATTACAGTATAATTCATCCCTCCATCACAATGACAGCGCCTTATCCTCCCACAATCATTTCACTACCAGTGTTATCTTCCCCACTACTTTCATCTGAGATCAAGTTAATTACAAAATTTTCAAGCAAGTGAATTAGAGCTGTATCTTTGGCTCTACATTCATCTTCTATTTTCAATGTATGTCTTATACAGTTTTGCCAATGCTCTGGGGTTGTGTTGGATTGCCTCATTGGTAATTCCCTCAACCTGCAGTGGTAAGGAGGTAGTCTGAGTACTTTATGTCCGCTATTTGATCTATTTCATATTCCTGTTTTTCTTTTTGCTGTTTGCAGACCTGAAGTAATTCTACTTTTGTGAAGGAAGGATCATAACAGATGTTATTTGATCCTCGCCACTGCATTACTTCACACTTCTTGCTGCTACTCGTTGGTACTTTATTAATGATCTTAATGATCTTAACATCCTCCTTGGATGTTTTGGAGTAGTTGCTCTTTAAACCAGGCCTTAAACCGTTCATGATCCATTGAATCGTGGTAGTCACCCTTGGCTCCATTCTTGGACCTAAACATCAACAGAGCTCCGGGTATGAATCCCTGACGACCACCAGCATGCGCGATGATAAACCTCGCTCCTCTTCCTGATTTGAGTTTGGGTCCTGCTGATCCGTCATTCACAGTCCAACACCGCTCAACACATTGATTCTGGTTGATCCAGGTTTCATCTAGATATACCTCTGGACGGGGATTAGAGCTTTCTCTGTTCTTTTGTATGTATCTGAGGTATTTGTTTCTTGCAGCTACAATGTCCTCCTTCTCCATCAAGATTTTCCTGCCACTCTGTACTTGAACCCCAGCTTCTTTACTATTTTATAAAGTGAACTCTGTGACCCTTTAAAACAGGCTGCTTTACCCTCTCCAACAATGCTGACAGTGTAGGTAGTTCACCTCTTTCATAAAACGAGAGGAGCTCTCTTCTGATGCATTCTCTATCAAAATAGTCAAGTTGTCCTACGACAGGTGAAGGTCTGGCACTTGGCGAACATATTACTCCGCCTGGCGATTTCTTTGCTTCTGCCTTGATTCTTTCCGCTGTGGTCATAGAGACCGGAGTTGCTGAGGCTGTCTTCTACACAACTTCTTTCTCCCATCGTTTCGCAAGAACCTTCTTGAGCAAAGAATTGGTGAACGTTCATGATGATATTCCTACTCTGACTTTTCTATCTGCTTGGGGAGTGTAGAGAGGATCTGCCAACGTCATAGTGTCGTTTATTGCCTCTGATGTCATGCTGGACCCCGACAAGTTGTTCCATACATTCCTGCCGACAACACCCGTTTAAATATAGTGCAACCAAAACCATAAATATATAAAATAAAATAACAAACGTAAGGTTTGTCCGGTAACTAAAGGGAATTTAGTGTTGCTTTTACATACCATATCCGGCAATGCTTATTCTTATAAAAAATTACAATGGAAAAGAGTTGTTTAGCTACTTGAATTGAGTATTAATATAGACATTCATCGTATATTAACCATTTGACTGTTAAGAGATTTAATCACATAACTCAGCCAGAGCAAGGGAGATGGGGAGGAGGAGGTATGTAACTCCTCCGCTGGGCCCTCCTTCCTCTCGTAATCTCATTAGACATTCTTCATTCCAGCAAAGACTACGCTCCTGCTCGGTTGGGTGGCGGGCACTGGTAAACACAGCTGTGAGTGCTAGCTCCCAAATTTGGGATGTTTTCGAGCCTATTACATTATCTGAAGGATATATAGACTTACCTACTTGTGTATAAGGACCTGTTTACCACACGAAAATAACTGCTCGGGGTCCCATCACTCCTGGCTGGGTGTTGTGGGATGTCAACATTGCCCCATGGAAAGTGAATTATCGCTTAAGAACTCTACATGGAAGAGTAAAGAAAAGTTAGTATTGGAGGAAGTTCTTGAAGACCTTGAGTTGAGTAGTGATGAGTCTAATACGAGTGATGAAGCACAAGGGAAGTTCGAAAGCGAGAAAATACAGCTACAACAAGAGGTAGTGAAAAAGAAAGAAAGTTCTAAAAGGATGAGGGAGACAAGCTGGCAAGAGGACAGTGAAAGCGGAGAAGTAAGAGAGGAGAAGAGACAAAAAAATCTTGGACAAAAAACGTGTGTGGGTGGTAATAATAATGGAAATAACAGAAAGGAGATAGTGGAGAATGGATCAAGAACAGAGCAAAGTATGGAATTTGAAGGAAGCAGACAAGAACACACACAAGGTAATGTTGGTCGTGTCAGGAAGAGATTAATTTTTCCACAGTCATGCCCGATGACCTTCCTTGAAAAATTAAAATGGGCAGTACAACTAGGACGGGAGCATCGCAGCTTTGAGCCTCTTTTGAAAGAAGGCACACACAAGCCTTATCTTACAGTGGGGACCATGGAGGCTGTGGAATTGTTGACAACTGTTGGGTACAAGGGATTACTGATGGTTTTGCCAGAGGAGAGCGACATACTACTTACAAAGGTTATAATCTTCAGGTACCCTGTAATACTAGATCCAGAATACTTATTGGATGACGAAAGATTTGTTTGGGTCAAGAGGCATTTAATAAGGGGAGAAGAGAGAAGCCAGGTTATTGCTCTAATGAGAGGAAAGGTTCCAGAGAAAGTGTTCATCACAGGAGCAGGGTATAGGAAGGTGGCACTATATGTGGAGGGACCAATAATGTGTCTCAAGTGTTGCAGATGGGGACATAAGGCCTGGAGCTGTCAACTGGACCCACGTTGTAGATTCTGTGGGAGAAGCACGAATCTAGCAACTGTAAGGACAAGATCAATGCAGGAGAGAAAGTGAAGCCTTGTTGTTGTAATTGTGGTAAAACTCACAATGCTAGTTCAATTGCATGCGAGATGAGGCCACGTATGAGAAGTGACCAACAAAGGAATTATTCAGAGAACACTGAAGAAGTACGCTGTGGTCTGACAGTGACAAGACAGCAGGAGAACACACAGACAGTGGAGACAGTGATCCCTGAGAATGCCTGGCATGAAGATTCAAGAAGGATAGGACTGCGATTGCGGCCGGAAGAGTTGTTGATGCCAGGAACAAACAGAGTAATAAACAAGTAGCAAGTGAGAGTAGTGGTGCAGCCCTCCAGGTTAGTGATAAAACTGTGCAAGAAATTCTGGGAGAAGAGGTGCGTAAGATGTTTCAGCTTTTGCAAAAGTTAGGTCAGAAAATAGAAGTGATAGAGAAAAGACTTGATACAGTGATAAATAAAGAAAGGGAAAACAAAGCTGTGAATAATGTAGAATTAGAAGGGAAAGAGGAAAGTGAAGAGCTCAAGCTTTTGAAAAATTCAGTGCTTAAAATAAGTATTACAGGGAAGGAGAGGAAAATAAAGGATTGTGTAGTGCAGGGAGCAATAACTGAAAGTTTTAAAAATGTGTTGGTAAAGTGTAAAGATGATGATAAAGAAAAACTTTTGAGGAAATGGGAATCTGTGCAGGAGGATTGGGCCTTCTTAAAGAATCTGATTGGAAAGGATATAAAATGTGTAAATATTAATCATGGATCTAGCTAGCCTTAAGATAATGTCCTGGAATGTTAATGGTCTACGAAATAGAGTGACAGATGTACACTACTTTACCCTTAAAAATAATATTGACATAATTACCCTTCAAGAGACTGGAGACAGGAAAGGCGACCTGCTTAAACTGTCTGGATATAAGGGATTTCATCTCTATTCGGGTGAAGGTATAAGAGGGGTCTCAACATACATTAAGAATTCCATCCCAGCAGAACTAGTTGGAAGCCCGAGTAGAGTACAAGGAATAGAAAGTGTCTGTATAAAGTTATATTTGAAGGAAGGAGAATTGAACATAGCAAATTTGTACATTTCTGGAGGCTGTTTTGACCTCAACTTCTTACCAGATTGCATGTTTTTGGACTCAACTTTGGCTGTAGGAGATTTTAATGCTCGACATCCAAGACTCCAAACAATGGTGAGAATTAATTGTAATGGTATAAAATTTTGGCAATTTTTACAAGATCACCCAGATGCTTACTTGTTAGGAAATGAGGAAGTGACTCATATTAAAGGAGGAAGGTTAGACTATGCTTGCATGATAAGCAGTCAGGGAGTCCAGGGAGAATGTGAGATAATAAGGGAGCTAGTCAGTGACCATTTTGTTGTGTATGTTCAATTACCATTAGGGTAGAGACAGGTGAGATATAGGAGGAAGAGATTGAAACTAAACAAGGATGACACAGAAGTGTTTACCCAAAATATAGAGAAATGGTACAGAAATTATACACAAGTCTGTATGGATAGCTTTTATAATGACTTAGTTGGGGAGATAGAAGGATATTTAACTAAGGCAACACAGAAAAAGATAAATGATAAGACACATGGGGCTAGGAAACACTGCTATACCAATGACAAAATGTTGAAGGGATGGACACAAATGTTAAGGGCAGCACATAAAGATTGGGTAAAGAATGGTAGAAGAGAAGAAGATAGGGAAATCTTCATGGATATAGCCAAAATATGTGGGCAGGCTAGGAAGGAGGCAAGGGAGAAATATTGGCAAGACTTTGCGCTGCACATTGGGGAGAGTAAAAATCTCAAAGAAATATAGCAGGATATTAACAAAATTAGAGGAAAAAGGAGTAATTTTATTAGCCATCCTCATCCAGAGGAAGAAGCTAATAAACTGGTTGACAAATGGGCTAAAGCTGCTAGTGTTGCCTCCCTGCCTAACAGGAAAATAGAAGCTTTAGATGAGTGGCAAAATGAAAGAAGAAGATTTATTTCATCAGTTCTAAATATTTGTGATGTAACATGTGTAGATATTACTCAAGATGAGTTATTAAATGCTGTTAAAAAAGGAAAATCTACAGCACCAGGCGACGATGGTGTGACTTATGAAATTTTGAACTGCTTAGTTGGCATGGAAAATAGTCCATTATTAGATTTATTCAACATGAGCTATGCAGAGGGTAGATTACCAACAGAATGGAAGAAAGCGATAGTTATTCCTGTCCCCAAGGCAACTGGTGGATACAGGCCAGTGTCTTTAACAACTTGTTTTTCCAAGATAATGGAGAGAGTATTATTAAATAGGCTTGTATATATTGTGGGGGAAAATCTATCTTGTAATTTATTTGTTTGTTTTTTTGGAAGGGAAATGTACTTCAGACTGTGTTATAAAATGTTTATCAAATGATGCAGACAGATGTAGAGTTTTTGTGGATTTACAAGGAGCATTTGATAAAGCTCACAGTGAAGTAGTTATGAATGAACTGGCTGTTCTAGGGGTATCAGGAAAGTTGTTACACTGGATAGGTGACTACTTGCATGGAAGGAGAATCTGTGTATGGTATCAGGGATGTTTGTCTGAGGAAAGAGCACTTGAACTAGGCACTCCCCAAGG
>NW_024744445.1:0-11004 GCF_018991925.1 Homarus americanus
GGTGTACCTGAGTGTCAGAGGTGTACCTGAGTGTCAAGGGTGTGTACCTGGGAGTGTCAGGGGTGTACCTGGGAGGTCAGAGGTGTACCTGGGAGTGTCTGGGGTGTACCTGGGAGTGTCAGAGGTGTCTGGGAGTGTCTGAGGTGTACCTGGGAGAGTCAGTGGTGTACCTGGGAGTGTCTGAGGTGTACCTGGGAGTGTCGAGGTGTACCTGGGAGGTCAGAGGTGTGTACCTGGGAGTGTCAGAGGTGTACCTGGGAGTGTCTGAGGTGTACCTGGGAGTGTCAGAGGTGTACCTGGGAGTGTCAGAGGTGCACCTGGAGTGTCTGAGGTGTACCTGGGAGTGTCAGAGGTCACCTGGAGAGTGTGTGGGAGGTGTACCTGGGAGTGTCTGAGGTGTACCTGGGAGTGTCAGTGGTACCTGGGAGGTCAGGCGGTGTACCTGGGAGTGTCTAAGGTGTACCTGGGAGAGTCAGAGTGAGTACCTGGGAGTGTCAGAGGTGTACCTGGGAGTGCCTGGGGTGTACCTGGGAGTGTCAGAGGTGTACCTGGGAGGTCAGAGGTGTACCTGGGAGTGTCAGAGGTGTACCTGGGAGGTCAGTGGTGTACCTGGGAGGGGCCAGGAGGTGCACCTGGGAGTGTAATTGGTGTACCTGGGAGTGTCTGAGGGTACCTGGGAGTGTCTGAGGTGTACCTGGGAGTGTCTGAGGTGTACATGGAGTGTCACAGGTGATCTGGCAATGTCAGCGGTGTACCTGGGAGTCTCAGCGTGTACCTAGGAGGTCAGGGGTATAACTGCTGGTATCAGAGGTGGCACCGGAGTGTCAGGAGGTGTACCTGGGAGTGCCAGAGGTGTACTGAGAGTGTAAGGTTGTACCTGGGAGTATCAGGAGGAGTACCTGGGAGCATCAGAGGAGTATCTGGGAGTGTCGGAGGTACCTGGGAGTGTCTGAGGTGTACCTGGGAGTGTCTGAGGTGTACCTGGGAGGCAGGGTGTTGAAACTGGGAGTGTCAGAGGAGTACCTGGGAGCATCAGAGGAATACCTGGGAGTGTCAGGGGTGTACCTGGGAGGTCGGAGGTGTACCGGGGAGGTCGTAGGTGTACCTGGGAGGTCAGAGGTGTACCTGGGAGTGTCTGAGGTGTACCTGGGAGTGTATGAGGTGTACCTGGGAGTGTCACGTGTACCAGGGATTGTCAGGGGTGTACCTGGGAGGTCAGGAGGACCTGGGAGTGTCTGAGGTGTACCTGGGAGTGTCAGAGGTGTACTTGGAGTGTCAGTGGTGTACCTGGGAGTGTCAGAGGTGTACCTGAGAGTGTCTGAGGTGTACCTGGGAGTGCATGAGGCATACCTGGGAGTGTCAATGGTGTACCAGGGAGGTCAGAGGTGTACCTGGGAGTGTCAGAGGTGTACCTGGCGTCAGGGTGTACCTGGGAGTATCAGAGGTACCTGGGAGTGTCAGGAGGTGTACCTGGGAGGTCAGAGGTGTACCTGGGAGTGTCAGAGGTGCACCGGAGTGTCAGAGGTGTACCTGGGAGTCAGGGGGTACCTGGGAGTGTCGAGGTGTACCTGAGTGTCGGAGGTGTACCTGGAGTGTCTGAGGTGTACCTGGGAGTGTCTGAGGTGTATCTGGGTAAGCTTGGTGTACCTGGGAGTGTCAGGGGGTGTCCTGGGAGTGTCTGAGGTGTACCTGGGAGGTCTGGAGGTGCACCTGGGAGTGTCTGAGGCAGCCCTGGGAGTGTCTGAGGTGTACATGGAGGTCACAGGTGTACCTGGCAATGTCAGAGGTGTACCTGGGAGTGTCAGGGTGTCTGGGAGTGTCAGGGGTGTACCTGGAGTGTCAGAGGTGTACCTGGGAGTGTCAGAGGCACCTGGGAGTGTCAGAGGTGTACCTGAGAGTGTAAGTGTAGATGGGGAGTGTCAGAGGAGTACCTGGGAGCGTCAGAGGAGTACCTGGGAGTGTCGGAGGTGTAATCTGGGAGTGTCTGAGGTGTACCTGGGAGTGTCTGAGGTGTACCTGGGAGGTAAGTGTTGTACCTGGGAGTGTCAGAGGAGTACCTGGGAGCATCAGAGGAATACCTGGGAGTGTCAGGGGTGTACCTGGGAGTGTCTGAGGTGTACCGGGGAGGTCAGTAGGTGTACCTGGGAGTGTCAGAGGTGTACCTGGGAGTGTCTGAGGTGTACCTGGGAGTGTGTGTATGAGGTATACCTGGGAGTGTCACGTGTGTACCAGGGATTGTCAGGGTGTACCTGGGAGGTCAGAGGTGTACCTGGGAGTGTCTGAGGTACCTGGGAGGCCAGAGGTGTACCTTGGAGGTCAATGGTGTACCTGGGAGTGTCAGAGGTGTACCTGAGTGTCTGAGGTGCAACTGGGAGTGTCAGGGGTCTACCTGGGAGTGTCAGAGGTGCACTGGGAGTGTCAGAGGTGTACCTGGGAGTATCACAGAGCACCAGGAGTGGAGTTCCTGGGAGTGTCAGAGGTGTACCTGGAAGTGTCAGGAGGTTTACCTGGGAGTGTTTTGAGGTGTACCAGGGAGTGTAAGTGAGGTACCTGGAAGTGTCTGGGTGTACCCAGAGTGTCAGAGGTGTACCTGGGAATGTCAGAGGTGTACCTGGAGGAGTGTCAGGGTGTACCTGGGAGTGTCAGGAGGTATCTGGGGAGTGTTCAGGTGTACCTGGAGTGTCGAGGTGCCTGAAGTGTCAGGGGTGTACCTGGGAGTGTCTGGGGTGTACCTGGGAGGCCTGAGGTGTACCTGGGGTGTCAGGGGGTGTACCTGGAGTGTCAGAGGTGTACCTGGGAGGCCAGAGGGGTGTACCTGGGAGTATCACAGGACTACCAAAGAGTGGGATTACCTGGGAGTGTCAGAGGTGTACCTGGAAGCAAGTCAGGTGTACCTGGGAGGCTCAGGATGTGTACCTGGGAGTGTCGGAGGTGTTCCTGAGAGTGCTCAGAGGTGCACCTGGGAGCGTCAGGAGGTGTACCTGGGAGTGCCGGATGTACCTGGGAGTGTCTGGGGTGTGCCTGGGAGTGTCTGGAGGTGCACCTGGGAGTGTCAGAGGAGTACCTGGGAGTGTCAGGGTGTACCTGGGAGTGTTTGGGTATCTACCTCGGGAGGTCAGAGGTGGGGCCTGGGAGGCTGTGAGGTGCTCTGGGAGGTCAGAGAAGCACTTGGGAGCGTCTCAGGTGCAATTCTGGAGTGTTCTGGAGGTGTACCCGGGAGGCCTGGAGCCAGGCCTGGGAGTGTCTGGAGGTGTACCTGGCAGTGTCAGTGGTGTACCTGGGAGCAAGCCAGCGGTGTACCTGGGAGGTAAGAGGTGTGGGGTCTGGGGTGTCAGAGGTACCTGGCAGTGTCAGCGGTGCACCTGGGAGTGTAAGGCGGTACCTGGGAGGTCAGAGGTGTACCTGGGAGTGTCAGAGGTGTACCCAAGTGTCAGAGGAGCACCAGACAACAAAGCGAGTACCTGGGAGGTTGAAGAGGTGTACCTGGTAGTGTCAGGTGGTAAAATATTAGGGAGGTCAGATGGGCACTGATAGTGTCAGGAGGTGTACCTGGGAGTGTCAGATGTGTACCTGGGAGTGTCTGGGGCAGCCCCTGGGAGGTCTGAGGTGTACCTGGGAGTGTCAGAGGAGTACCTGGGAGTGTCTGGGGTGTACCTGGGAGTGTCAGGGGTGTACCTGGGAGTGTCAGGTGTAACGGGGAGTGTCTGATGTACCTAGGAGTGTCAGATGAGTACCTGGGGAATATCAGAGGCGTATCTGGGAGTGTCTGGGGTGTACCTGGAGTGTCAGAGGTGTAATGGAATAAGCGAGGTGTACCTGGGAGTGTCAGGGGTGTAACGGGGAGGCCAGGGTGTATCTGGGAGTGTCTGGGGTGTACCTGGGAGTGTCAGAGGTGTGCCTGGAAGTGTCAGGGGTGTATCTGGGAGTGTCTGGGGTGTACCTGGGAGTGTCTGAGGTGTACCTTGGGGTGTCAGGGGTGTACCTGGGAGGGTCAGAGGTGTACCTGGGAGTATCACAGGAGTACCAAAGAGTGGAGTACCTGGGAGTGTCAGAGGTGTACCTGGAAGTGTCTGAGGTGTACCTGGGAGTGTCAGATGTGTACCTGGGAGTGTCGGAGGTGTTCCTGAGAGTGTCAGAGGTGTACCTGGGAGCGTCAGAGGTGTACCTGGGAGGGTCAGATGTGTACCTGGGAATGTCTGGGGTGTACCTGGGAGTGTCTGAGGTGTACCTGGGAGGGTCAGAGGAGTACCTGGGAGTGTCAGGGTGTACCTGGGAGTGTCTGGTATCTACCTCGGAGTGTCAGAGGTGTACTTGGGAGTTTCAGAGGTGTACCTGGGAGTGTCAGGGGTGTACCTGGGAATGTCTGAGGTGTACCTGGGAGTGTCAGAGGAGTACCTAGGAGTGTCAGAGGTGTACCTGGGAGTGTCTGGGGTGTACCTGGGAGTGTCAGAGGTGTACCTGCGAGTTTCAGGGGTGTACCTGGGAGTGTCATGGGTGTTCCTGGGAGTGTCTGAGGTGTACCTGGGAGTGTCAGGGGTGTACCTGGGAGTGTCAGAAGTGTACCTAGGAGTGTCAGAGGTGTACCTGGGAGTATCAGAGGAGTACCACGGATTGGAGTACCTGGGAGTGTCAGAGGTGTACCTGCAAGTGTCAGATGTGTACCTGGGAGTGTGAGGGGTATACCAGGGAGTGTGAGGGGTGTTCCAGGGAGTGTCAGTGGTGTACCTGGGAGTGTCTGAGTTGTACCTGGGAGTGTCAGAGGTGTACCTGGGAGGTTGGAGTGGTGTACCAGGAGGCCAGTGGAGTACCTGGAGGTCGGAGGCGTACCTGGGGTTGCGATGGTACCTGGGAGTGTTGGGGAGGCACCCAGGGATGCTGGGAGGAGTACCTGGGAGTGCTGGGGCAGTACCTGGAAGTGTGACAGGTGTACCTGGGAGTGTCAGAGGTGTTCCTGGGAGTGTCGGAGGTGTTCCTGAAAGTGTCAGAGGTGTACCTGGGAGTGTCAGAGCTGTACCTGGGAGTTTCAGATGTGTACCTGAGAGTGTCTGGGGTGTACCTGAGAGTGTCTGAGGTGTACCTGGGAGTGTCAGAGGAGTACCTGGGAGTGTCTGGAGTGAACCTCGGAATGTCAGAGGTGTACCTGGGAGTGTCAGGGGTGTACCTGGGAGTGTCAGGGGTGTACCTGGGAGTGTCTGAGGTGTACCTAGGAGTGTCAGATGAGTACCTGGGAATGTCAGAGGTGTATATGGGAGTGTCTGGGGTGTACCTGGGAGTGCAAGCCAGAGTTTTACCTGGGAGTGTCAGGAGGTGTACTTTGGGAGTGTCAAAGGTGCATCACCTAAGGTCAGGAGGTGTACCTGGGCGTGTCAGATGTACCTGGGAGTGTCTGAGGTGCACTCAGAGGTAAGAGGTACCTGGGAGTGTCAGAGGTGTAGCTGGGAGCACGAAGGTGTACCTGGGAGTGTCAGGAGGTGCACCTGGGAGTGTCAGAGGCACCTGGGAGTGTCAGGAGGTGGCCAAGGAGTGTCAGTCGAGTACCTGGGAGTGTCAAAGGTGCAACCTGGGAGCACGGGAGGTGTACCTGGGAACACAATGGCGGTGTACCTGGGAGTGCCAGAGGTTGCACCTGGCAGTGTCAGATGTGGGTACCTGGGGGTGTCAGGAGGTGTACCTGGGAGGTCAGAGGTGTACCTGGGAGGTCAGGAGGTGCACCTGGGCGTGAAGTCAGAGGTGTACCAGGAATGTCAGTGGAGCACCTGGGGACTGTCAGGAGGTGTACCTGGGAGTGTCAGAGGTGTACCTGGCAGGTCAGAGGTGGTACCTGGGAGGTCAGGGGTGCACCTGGGAGTGTCTGAGATGTACCTAGAGTGTCAGATGAGCACCACCTGGGAATAACAGAGGTGATCTGGGAGGTCTGGGGGTACCTGGGGAGTGTCAGAGGTAACGGGGAATGCTGGGGAGGTGTACCTGGGAGAGTGTCAGGGGTGTACCTGGGAGTGTGAGGGTGTATTCAAGTGTCTGGGGGTGTACCTGGGAGTGTTAGAGGTGTGCCTGGAAGTGTCAGGGGTGTACCTGGGAGTGTCTGGGGTGTACCTGGGAGGTTCAGGTACCTTAAAGTCAGGGGTGTACCTGGGAGCAACAGAGTGTACCTGGAAGTGTCAGAGAGGTGTACCTGGGAGGCTGGGGTTGTGTACCTGGGAGCAAGTCGGAGGTGTTCCCTGAGAGTGCCAGAGGTGCACATGGGAGCGTCAGAGGTGTACCTGGGAGTGTCAGGATGTGGTACCTGGAGGTTTGGGGTGTACCTGGGAGTGTCTGAGGTACTTGGGAGGTCAGAGGAGCACTGGGAGTGTCAGGGTGTACCTGGGAGGTGTCTGGTATTCATCCGGAGGTCAGGAGGTACTTGGGAGTTTCAGAGGTGTACCTGGGAGTGTCAGGGGTGTACCTGGGAATGTCTGAGGTGTGCACCTGGGAGGCCAGGAGACACCTGGGAGTGTTAGGAGGTGTACCTGGGGAGTGTCTGGGGTGTACCTGGAGTGTCAGGAGGTGTACCTGCGAGTTTCAGGGGTGTACCTGGGAGTGTCAGGGGTGTTCCTGGGAGTGTCAGAGGTGTACCTGGAATGTTCAAGGTGTACCTAGGAGTGTCAGAGGAGTACCTGGGAGTGTTAGAGGCAGTACCTGGGAGGTCAGAGGAGTACCTGGGAGTGTTAGAGGTGTACCTGGAGTGTCTGGGGTGTACCTGGGAGTGTCAGAGGTGCAATCTGCGAGTTTCCAGGGTGTGCACCTGGGAGTGTCAGGGTGTTCCTGGGAGTGTCTGAGGTGCATCTGGGAGTGTCAGGGGTGTACCTGGGAATGTCTGAGGTGCAATCTGGGGAGGCCGAGGAGCACCTGGGAGGTGTTAGGAGGTGCACCTGGGAGTGTCTGGGGTGCACCTGGAGGCTGGGTGCACTCAGTGAGTTTCAGGTGTACCTGGGAGTGTCAGGGGTGTTCCTGGGAGTGTCTGGAGGTGTATCTGGGAGTGCCAGGTGCACCTGGGAGTGTCAGAGGTGTACCTGGGAGTGCCTGGGAGGTGCACCTGGGAGCATCAGAGGAGTACCACGGATTGGAGTACCTGGGAGGTCAGAGGTGTACCTGCAAGTGTCAGATGGGCACCTGGGAGGTGTGAGGGGTATACCAGGAGTGTGAGGGGTGTCTCCAGGAGTGTCAGTGGTGTACCTGGGAGTGTCTGAGTTGTACCTGGAGTGTCAGAGGTGTAAATGGGAGCAGTCAAGGGTGTACCAGGGAGGCCAGGAGTACCTGGGAGTGTCAGGAGGCACCTGGGGTTATGATGTGTACCTGGGAGTGTCAGAGTTGAACTAGGAGTGTCAGAGAGTACCTGGGAGGCTGCAGCCTGGGAGTGTGGACAGGTGTACCTGGGAGTGTCAGGAGGTGCACCTGGGAGTGTCGGAGGTGTTCCTGAGAGTGTCAGAGGTGTACCTGCAGTGTCAGAGGTGGGTACCTGGGAGCCCAGATGGGTACCTGAGAGTGTCTGGGGTGTACCTGGAGCAAGGTTCGAGGTGTACCTGGGGAGGTCAGGAGGAGTACCTGGGAGGCCTGGGAGGAACTCGAATGCTGGGGAGGTGTACCTGGAGTGCTGGGGTGTACCAAGTGTCAGGGGTGTACCTGGGGAGTGTCTGGAGGTGTACTCTAGGAGGTCAGATGAGCACCTGGAATGTCAGAGGTGTACCTGGGAATATCGGAGGTACCTGGGAGTGCAGGAGGCTGGTACCTGGAAGGTCGGAGATGTACCTGGGGAGTGTCACAGGTGTACCTGGGGAGTGTCAGAGTTGTACCTGGGCGTGTCAGAGATGTACCTGGGGAGTGTCTGGGGTGTGCCTGGGGAGAATAAGGGGTGTGCCTGGGGTGTCAGGGTGTGCCTGGGAGTGTCGAGTGTGCCTGGAGTGTGAGGTGGCCTGGGAGTGTCAGGGGTGTGCCTGGGGTGCCAGGGTTGGACCTGGAAGTGTCGGAGATGTGCCTGGGTGTCAGAGGGTGCCTGGGGAGTGTCTGGGGTGTGCCTGGAGTCTCAGGATGTGCCTGGGAGTGTCATGTGTGCCTGGGAGTGTCAGGGTGTGCCTGGCAGTGTCAGATGTGTGCCTTGGCGTGTCAGAGGTGTGCCTGGGGAGTGTCAGAGGTGTGCCAGGGAAGTCGTGCCTGGGGTGTCAGAGGGTGTCTGGGGAGTGTCAGGGTGTGCCTGGCAGTGTCAGGGTGTGCCTGGGAGAGTCAGAGGTGTGCAAGGGGAGTGTGAGAGTGTGCCAGGGGGTGTCGGAGTGTGCCTGGGGTGTCAGGTGTGCCAGGAGGAGTCAGAGGTGTGCCTGGGGTGTCAGAGGTGTGCCTGGGAGTGTCAGCGGTGTGCCTGGGGTGTCTGGGGTGTATCTGGGGAGTGTCAGAGGTGTGCCTGGGAGTGTCAGAGAAGCACTTGGGAGAGTCACAGGTGCACCTGGGAGTGTCTGGGGTGTGCCTCAGGTGTCTGAGCTGTGCCTGGGTGTCTGGGGTGTGCCTGGCAGTGTCTGGGGTGTGCCTGGCAGTGTCGCGGTGTGCCTAGGTGTCAGCAGGTGTGCCTGGGGTGTCAGAGGAGTACCTGGGGAGTGTCAGAGGTGTGCCTGGGAGTGTCAGGGGTACATGGGAGCGTCAGAGGAGGATGCATGGAGTGTCAGAGGTGTACCTGGGAGTGAGGGGAGTACCTGGGAGCGTCAAGGGAGTACTTGGGAGTGTCAGAGGTGTGCCTGGTAGTGTCAGTGGTGTGCCTGGGGTGTCAGAGGTGTGCCTGGGGTGTCATTGGTGTGCCAGGAGTGTCAGAGGTGTGCCTGGGGAGTGTCAGAGGTGTTCTGGGAGTATGAGAGGTGTATCTGGGGAGTGTCAGGGGTGTGCCTGGGAGTGTCAGGGTGTAACTGGATTGTCAGGTGTAAATGGGGTGTCAGAGGTATAACTGGGAGTATCAGAGGTGTACCTTGGAGTGTCAGTGGCGTGCCTGGGAGTGTCAGGGGTGTGCCTGGGGAGTGTCAGAGGTGTACCTGGGATTGTCGGAGGTGTTCCTGAGAGTGTCATAGGTGTGCCTGGGGAGTGTCAGAGGTGTGCCTAGGGTGTCAGAGGTGTGCCTGGGGTGTGTGGGGTGTGCCTGGGGTGTCAGAGGTTTGCCTGGGAGTGTCAGGGGTGTGCCTGGGGGTGTCAGGGGTGTGCCTGGGAGTGTCAGGGGTGTGCCTGGGGTGTCAGAGGTGTGCTTGGGGTTTCAGAGGTGTAACTGGGAGTATCAGGGGTGTGCCTGGGGAATGTCTGGGGTGTGCCTGGGGAGTGTCAGAGGTGTACCTGGGGTGTCAGAGGTGTGCCTGGGGTGTGTGGGGTGTGCCTGGGGTGTCAGAGGTTTGCCTGGGAGTGTCAGGGGTGTGCCTGGGAGTGTCAGGGTGTGCCTGGGAGTGTCAGGGGTGTGCCTGGGGAGTGTCAGAGGTGTGCCTGGAAGTGTCAGGGGTGTGCCTGGGGAGAGTCAGGGTGTGCCTGGAAGTGTCAGGGTGTGCCTGGGGTATGAGAGTGCCAGGGGTGGGTATCTGGGGAGTGTCAGGGTGTGCCTGAGAGTGTCAGAGGTGTGCCTGGGTGTCTGGGGGTGTGCCTGGAGTGTCAGAGGTGTGCCAGGGAGGGTGGGGGTGTGCCAGGGGTGTCAGTGGTGTGCCTGGAGTGTCTGGGTTGTGCCTGGGTGTCAGAGGTGTGCCTGGGGTGTCAAGGGTGCACCAGGGGGTGTCAGTGGGTGCCTGGGGTGTCAGGGTGTGCCTGGGAGTGTCGGATGTCTGCCTGGGAGTGTCAGAGGTGAACCAGGGGAGTGTCAGAGGGTACCTGGGAGTCCAGTGGTGTGCCTGGGAGTGTCAGAGGTGTGCCTGGGGTGTCAGAGGTGTGCCTGGGGTGTCAGGGTGTGCAGATGTCAGAGGTGTGCCTGGGGTGTCAGCGGTGTGCCTGGGGAGTGTCGGTGTATCTGGGAGTGTCAGAGGTGTGCCGGGTGTCAGAGGGCACTTGGGAGGTCACGGTGCAGGGTGTCTCAGGTGTGCCTCAGGTGTCTGGGCTGTGCCTGGGGTGTCTGGGGTGTGCCTGGCAGTGTCTGGTGTGCCTGGCAGTGTCAGCGTTGTACCTGGGGAGTGTCAGCGGTGTGCCGAGTGTCAGAGGGTACCTGGGGTGTCAGGGGAGTGCATGGGAGTGTCAGAGGATTACCTGGGAGTGTCAGAGGTGGCCTGGGAGTGTCAGGAGTACCTGGGAGCGTCAAGGTGCTTGGGAGTGTCAGAGGTGTGCCTGGTAGTGTCGGTGGTGTGCCTGGGAGTGTCAGAGGTGTGCCTGGGGAGTGTCATTGGTGTACCTAGGAGTGTCAGAGATGTACATTGAAGTGTCAGAGGTGTGCCTGGGACTATCGAGGTGTACCTGGGGATTATCTGAGGAGGTGCCTGGGGTGTCAGAGGTGTGCCTGGGAGTGTCAGGAGGTGTGTCTGGGGTGTCAGGGGGTGTACCTGGGAGTGTCAGGGGTGTGCCTGGGATTGTCGGAGGTGTCTGGGGGTGTCAGAGGTATAAGTGGGAGTATCAGAGGTGTACCAGGAGTGTCAGTGGCGTGCCTGGGAGTGTCAGAGGTGTACCTGGGGAGTGTCAGAGTGCACGGGATTGTCGGGTGTTCCTGAGAGTGTCATGGGTGTGCCTGGGGAGTGTCAGAGGTGTGCCTGGGAGTGTCAGATGTGTGCCTGGGGTGTCAGGGGTGTGCCTGGGGTGTCAGAGGTGTACTGGGGTGTCAGGTGTTCTGGAGTGTCAGAGGTGTGCCTGGGAATGTCAGAGGTGTGCCTGGGGTGTCGGATGTGTGTCTGGGGTTTCCTGGGGAGTGTCTGGGGTGTACCTGGGGAGTGTCAGAGGTGTACCTGGGAGTGTCAGGGTGTGCCTGGTGGCTGGGGTGTGCCTCAGGTGTCAGAGTGTGCCTGGGGTTTCAGAGGTGTAACTGGGGTATCAGGG
>NW_024744446.1:0-16028 GCF_018991925.1 Homarus americanus
CACCTCTGACACTTCCAGCCCCTCACACTTCCAGGCACACTCTGACACCCCAGGTACAGGAATGACACTCCCAGGCACACCTCTGACACCCAGGCACACTCCTGACACCTGAGTTACACCTCCCACACCTCCAGTTACACCCTGACACTAGGTACACTTGACACCTCCCATGTACATCTCTGACAATCCCAGGTACACCTCTGATACCCCAGGCACACCCTCTGACACTCCCCAGGTACACACACACTCCCAGGCACACCACTGACATCTCCAGGTGACAACCCTCTGACACTCCCAGGCACCTCTGACATTCCCAGTACACCTCCGACATTCCAGGCACACCACTGACACTCCCCAGTTACACCTCTGACACTCCCCAGGCACACCCCTGACACTCCCAGGCACACCGCTGTCACCCCAGGTACACCTCTGACACTCCAGCCCTGAAACCCAGGCACACCTCTGACACTCAGGTACATGAATGACACCCCAGGCACACCTCCCACACCCCAGGCACACCTCAAACACTCCAGGCATACCTCTGACACTGCCAGGTACACCTCTGACACTGGCACACCTCTGACACTCCAGGCACACCCCAGACACTCCCAGTTACACCCGACACTTGTGCCATCCTCCGACACCCCAGCCACACCCTGACACTCCCAGGCACACCCCTGACACTCGGCACACCCCACACCATAGGCACACCGCCGACACACCCAGGCACACCTCCTGACTCCCAGGTCACTCTGACACTAGTCACACCTGACACCCCCATTTCACCCCTGACAGTCCCAGTCTCACCTCTGACACCCAGGCACACCTCTGACTCTCCCAGGCACATCCTGACACTCACAGGCACACCACTGAGACTCCCAGGCACACCCATGACACTCAGCAAGCCATGAATGACACCCCAGGCACACCACTGACATCTCCCCAGGTACACTCTGACACTGCCAGGTACACCTCTGACATTCCCAGGTACACCTCCGACACTCCCAGGCACATGAGACACTGCAGGTACACCCACGACATCTCCCAGTTACACCTCTGACACTCCCCAGGTTCACCTCTGACACTCCAGGCACAACGCTGTCACTTCCAGGCACACCTCTGACACTTCCAGGTACATGAATGACACCCCAGGCACACCACACTGACATCTTCCAGGCACACTCTGACACTTGCACCCATGACATTCAGGTACACCTCCCGACACTCCCCAGGCACACCTCAAACACTCCAGGCATAACCTCTGACACTGCCAGGCACACCACTGACACACACTCCCAGGCACACCTCTGACACCCCAGGCACACCAGACACTCCCAGTTACACCTCCGACACCCCAGTCACACTCTGACACTCCCAGTTACACCCTGGCACTCCCAGGCACACCCCCTGACACCCCAGGTACACCCCTGACACTCCTGCGACACCCAGGCACACCTCTGACACCCCAGGCACACTTCTGACACCCAGTTACACCTCTGACACCCCCAGGCACACCCCTGACACCCCAGGCACATCTATGACACTCCCAGAGCACACACACTGGACACCCCAGGCACCCCTGACATTCTGCACACCTCTGACACTCCCAGGTACCCTCTGATGCTCCCCAGAACCTGTCTGACACCCCAGGTACACCTCTCACACCCCACGTGCACCCCTGACACTCCCAGTTACACCCCTGACACTGGCACACCTCCGACACCCCAGGCACACCTCTGACACTCCCAGGCCCACTGACACTCCCAAATACACCGCTGTCACTCCCAGGTACACCTCTGACACTCCAGCCCCCTCACACCTTGCACACCTCTGACACTCCCAGGTACAGGAATGACACTCCCAGGTACACCTCTGACACCCCAGGCACACTGACACTGAGTTACACTGACACCAGTCACACCCCTGACACAGGAACACTCTGACACTCCCATGTATATTCTGACAATCCCAGGCACATCTGACACCCCAGGTACACCTCTGACACTCCCCAGGCACATGAATGACACCCAGGCACACCACTGACATCTCCCAGGTACAACCTCTGACACCCCCAGGCACACCTCTGACATTCCCCAGGTACACCTGACATCCCAGGCACACCACGACATCTCCAGCTACACCTCCTGACACCCCAGGCACACCTGACACCTTCCCCTGAAACCCATACACTCCCCACACCGGCACACGAACGACAACTGGCACACCCAACGACATCCCAGGCACACCTGACCTGCACACCCCTGACATCCCAAGGCACACCCCACACCCCAGGCACACCTCAAACACTCCAGGCATACCTCTGACACTGCCAGGCACACCTCTGACACCCCAGGCACACCTCTGACACTCCCAGGCACACACCCCAGACACTCCCAGCTTACACCCCCTGACACTCCCCAAAGCCACCCTCCCACACTCCCTGGTGCCACACCCCTGACACCCCAGGCACACCCCTGACACTCCCAGGCACACCCCTGACACCATAGTGCACACGCCCTGACACACCAGGCACACCTCTGACCTCACAGCACACTTGACACCTCAGGCCACACCTGACACTCCCCATTTCACACCTGACACTCCCCAGTTTCACCTCTGACACCCCAGGCACACCTCTGACGTTCCCAGGCACATCTCCCCACACACAGGCACACCACTGAGACTCCCATGCACACCACATCACAATTCTAGGCACATGAATGACACCCCAGGCACACCACTGACATCTCCCCAGGACACCTGACACTGCCAGGCACACCCCTGACATTCCCAGGCACACTCCGACACCCCAGCTGACACACCCAGGGCACACCACTGACACATCTCCCCTGTCACACCCCTGACAACTTGCCACCAACCTGACACCCCAGGCACACCCCTGCACACCCAGCCACACCCCACACCCAGCCACACCCGACACCCCAGCTCACACCCCACCTGCGCCACCCCTGACACTTGCACACCCCTGACACCTGCACGACACCCCAGGCACACCCCTGACACCCCAGGCACACTTCTGACACTCCCAGTTACACCTCTGACACTCCCAGGCACACCTCTGACACTCCCAGGCACACCTCTGACAATCCCAGGCACACCCCTGATATTCCCAGGCACCCTCTGACACCCAGGCACACCCATGACACTCCCCAGGCATACCCTGACACCCCTGCACACTCCCCAAAACCTCAGGTACACCTCTGACACCCCAGGCACACCCCAGACACCCCCAGTCACACCTCCGACACCCCAGCCACACTCCGACACTCCCAGTCACACCCTGGCACTCCCAGGCACACCCCTGACACTGGCACACCCTGACACCCCAGGTACAACGCCGATCTCCCAGGCACACCTCTGACACCTGCGCCACCTCTGACACTCCCAGTCACACCCTCTGACACTCCCAGGCACACCCCTGACACTCCCAGGCACACCCCTGACAAATCCCAGGCACACCCCCTGACATTCCCAGGTACCTCTGACACCCCAGGCACACCCATGACACCCCAGGCATACCTCTGACACTCCCAGGCACACCTCTAAAACCTCCCAGGTACACTCTGACACCCTGGTGCACACCTCAGACACTTGTACATGAATGACACTCCCAGGCACACCTCTGACACTTGGCACGCTTCTGACACCCCAGCTATACCTCTGACACCTAAACTTTTGACAATCCTAGGTCATCTCTGACACTCCCCAGGTACACCCATGACACCTCCCAGGCACACTCTGACACTCTCATGCACCTCTGACACCCCAGGATCACCTCTGACACTCCCTGGCACACACCTGACACTCCCCAGGCACACCCCATACACCCAGGCACACCTCTGACACCCCAGGTACACCTCTGACACTTCCAGGGACACCTCTGACACTCCCAGGTACACCCCTGACACTGAGGCACACACTTCTGACACTCCCAGGTACCTCTGATGCTCCCAGGAACCTCTGACACTTCCACACCACCTCTGACACTCCTGCCATCCGACACTCCCAGTACAAACTGACACCCCAGGCACACCCCAGACACCCCAGGCACACCCCAGACACTCCCCAGGCACACCCTGACACTCCCAGGCACACCCTGACACTCCCAGGCACACCCCGACACTCCCTGGCACACCTCCGACACTCCCCAGCCACACCTCCTGACACTCCCAGGCACACCTCTGACACCCAGGCACGCCGTCATTCAGGCACACCTCTGATACTCCCAGCCCTGACACTCCAGGCACACCTCTGACACACCCCAGGTACATGAATGACACCCCAGGCACACCTCTGACACCCCAGGCACACCTCAGACACTAGTGCAACACCTGACACCCCAGTTACACCTCCGACGCTCCCAGTTACACTCCTGACATTCCAGGTACACCTGACACTCCCAGGTACCACCCTGACACTCATAGTTACACCCCTCTGACACACTCCCAGGCACATCTCTGACACTCCCAGTAACACCTCCGACACTCCCAGTTACACTCTCCGACGCTCCACACCCCTGACACCCCAGGCACACCCTGACACCCCAGGTACACCCCTGACACCTCATAGTTACACCTTGACACCCCAGGCACATGACATCCCAGGCACACCTCTGACACCCCAGGCACACCTCTGACACCCCAGGCACACCAGACACCCCAGCCACACCTGACACTCCCAGTTACACCTCCTGACACTCCCAGTTACACCCCTGACACTCCAGGTGCCACCTCTGACACTCCCCAGGTACACTTCTGACACTCCCAGTCACACCTGACACTCCTAGTTACACCCTGAACTCCCAGGTACAGCTCTCTGACACTCCCAGTTACACTCCACACTCTCTGTCACACCTCCGACAACTTGTGCCACACCCCTGACACTCCCAGGCACACCCCTGACACTCCCAGGTACACACTTCTGACACTCCCAGCTACACCTGACACTCCTAGTTACACTCAGACACTCCCAGGCACACCCCTGACACTCCCAGGCACACCCCGACACTCATAGGCACACCGCTGACACACCCAGGCACACCTCTGACCTCCCAGGCACACTTGACACCCTCAAGCTACACCTCCGATACTCCCCATTTACACCCCTGACACCCCAGCTTCACCTCTGACACTCCCCAGGCACACCTCTGACGTCCCAGGCACATCTCCCCACCACAGGCACACCACTGAGACTCCCCAGGTACACCCACGACACTCCTAGGTACATGAATGACATCCCAGCCACCACTGACATCCTCCCAGGCACACCTCTGACACTGCTGCACACCTCCTGACACCTGTCAAGGCACACCTCTGACACTCAGGTACACCTCAGACACTCTGTCACACCTGACACTCAGTTACACCTCCGACACTCTGTTACACACCCCTGACACCCAGGCACACCCCTGACACTTGCACACCTCGACACTAAATAACACTGCTGACACACCCAGGTACACCCTGACTCTCACAGGCACACTTCTGACACCCCAGCCACACCTCCGATACTCCCCATTTACACCTCACACTCCCAGCTTCACCTCTGACACTCCCAGGCACACCTCTGACGTTCCCAGGCACATCTCCCCACACACACAGGCACACCACACACCCCAGGCACACCCATGACACCTAGGCACATGAACGACACCCAGGCACACCACTGACATCCCCAGGCACACCCTGACACTGCCAGAACACCTCTGACATTCCCACACACCTCCGACACCCCAGGCACATAGAACGACACCTTGCACACCACTGACATCTCCCCGTTACACCCCTGACACTCCCAGGCACACCTCTGACACTCGACACTCCCGTCAACGCTGTCACTTCAGGTACACCTCTGACACTTCAGGTACATAGACCAACACTGCCAGGTACACCATGACATCTTCAGGTACACCTCTGACACTCCCAGGTACACCTGTGACATTCCCAGGTACACCTCCGACACTCCCAGGTACACCTCAAACACTCCCAGGTATACCTCTGACACTGCCAGGTACACTCTGACCTCCCAGGTACACCTCTGACCTCCCAGGTACACCTCAGACACTCCCAGTTACACCTCCGACACTCCCAGTTACACCTCCGACTGCTCCAGTTACACCCCTGGCACTCCCAGGTACACCCTGACCTCCCAGGTACACCCCTGACACTCCCAGGTACAACCCCAGCCTCCCAGTACACCTCTGACACTCCCAGGTACACTCCTCAGCACTCCCAGTTACACCTCCCAGCCTCCCAGGTACCTCCCAGCCTCCCAGGTACCTCTGACAATCCCAGGTACACCTGATATTTCCCAGGTACTCCTCTGACACTCCCGGTACACCATGACACTCCCAGGTATACCTCTGACTCTCAGGTACACCTCTAACTCTCAGGTACCCTCTGACCTCCCAGGTACACCTCAGACACTCCCAGTTACACCTCCGACACTCCCAGTTACACCTCGACCTCCCAGTTACACCCTGGCACTCCCAGGTACACTGACCTCCCAGGTACACCCCTGACCTCCCAGGTACAACCTTCAACCTCCCAGGCACCTCTGACACTCCCAGGTACACTTCACGACCTCCCAGTTACACCTCTGACCTCCCAGGTACACCTCTGACACTCCCAGGTACACCTCTGACAATCCCAGGTACACCCCTGATATTCCCAGGTACTCCTCTGACACTCCCAGGTACACCCATGACACTCCCAGGTATACCTCTGACACTCTCAGGTACACCTCTAAAACTCAGGTACACCTCTGACACCCCAGGTACACCTCAGACACTCCCAGGTACATGAATGACCTCCCAGGTACACCTCTGACACTCCCAGGTACCTTCTGACACTCCCAGTTATACTTCTGACACTCCCAGGTAAACTTTGACAATCCCAGGTACATCTCGACCTCCCAGGTACACCCATGACACTCCCAGTGCACACCTCTGACACTCTCATGTACACCTCTGACACTCCCAGGATCACCTCACACTCCTGGTACACACCTGCATCCCAGGTACACCTCATACCTCAGGTACACCTCGACACTCAGGTACACCTCTGACACTTCCAGGGACACCTCTGAGCCTCCCAGGTACCCCTGACCTCCGAGGTACACTTCACACCTCCCAGGTACTCCTCTGATGCTCCAGGAACTCCTCACACTCCCAGGTACACCACCTCCCAGCCTCCCAAGTACACCTCCACCCTCCCAGGTACAAACCCAGCCTCCCAGGTACACCTCAGACACTCCCAGGTACCTCGAACACTCCCAAGAACACCTCTGACACTCCCAGGTACACCTGACACTCCCAGGTACACCCCTGACACTCCTGGTACACCTCCGACCTCCCAGCTACACCTCTGACCTCCCAGGTACACCCCTGACACTCCCAGGTACACCGCTGTCATTCCCAGGTACACCTCTGATACTTCCAGCCCTGACACTTCAGGTACACCTCTGACCTCCCAGGTACATACCAGGCACTCCCAGGTACACCTCTGACACTCCCAGGGACACCTCAGACACTCCCAGTAACACCTCCGACACTCCCAGTTACCTCCGACGCTCCCAGTTACACCCTGACACTCCCAGGTACACCCTGACCTCCCAGGTACACCCTGACACTCATAGTTACACCTCTGACACTCCCAGGTACACCTCAGACACTCCCAGTAACACCTCCGACACTCCCAGTTACCTCCGGCGCTCCCAGTTACACCCCTGACACTCCCAGGTACACCCCTGACACTCCCAGGTACACCTGACACTCATAGTTACACCTTTGACACTCCCAGGTACATGTATGACCTCCCAGGTACACCTCTGACACTCCCATATACCTCTGACACTCCAGGTACACCTCAGACACTCCCAGTTACACCTCCGACACTCCCAGTTACACCTCCGACACCAGTTACACCCCTGACACTCCCAGGTACACCTCTGACACTCCCAGGTACACTTCTGACCTCCCAGTTACACCTCCGACACTCCTAGTTACACCCCTGACACTCCCAGGTACAGCTCTGACACTCCCAGGTACACCTCCAGCACTCCCAGGTACACCTCAGATACTCCCAGTTACACCTCCGACACTCCCAGTTACACCTCCGACCTCCCAGTTACACCCTGACACTCCCAGGTACACCTCTGACACTCCCAGGTACACTTCTGACACTCCCAGTTACACCTCCATCACTCCTAGTTACACCCACTCCCAGGTACCCTGACACTCCCAGGTACACCCCTGACACTCATAGGTACACGCTGACACACCCAGGTACACCTCTGACTCTCCCAGGTACACTTCTGACCTCCCAGTTACACCTCCGATACTCCCATTTACACCCCTGAGCCTCCCAGTTTCACCTCTGACCTCCCAGGTACACCTCTGACGTTCCCAGGTACATCTCCACTCACAGGTACACCACTGAGACTCCCAGGTACCCATGACCTCCTAGGTACATGAATGGCACTCCCAGGTACACCACTGACATCTCCCAGGTACACCTCTGACACTGCCAGGTACACCTCTGACATTCCCAGGTACACCTCCGACACTCCCAGGTACATAGACCAGAGCACTGCAGGTACCCACTGACATCTCCCAGTTACACCTCTGACACTCCCAGGTACACCTCTGACACTCCCAGGTACAACGCTGTCACTCCAGGTACACCTCTGACACTTCCAGGTACGCCAGATGACACTGCCAGGTACACCACTGACATCTTCCAGGTACACCTCTGACACTCCCAGGTACACCTATGACATTCCCAGGTACACCTCCGACACTCCCAGTACACCTCAAACACTCCCAGGTATGCCTCTGACACTGCAGGTACACCTCTGACACTCCCAGGTACACCTCTGACACTCCCAGGTACACCTCAGACACTCCCAGTTACACCTCCGACACTCCCAGTTACACCTCCGACCTCCCAGTTACACCTGGCACTCCCAGGTACACCCCTGTTACTCCCAGGTACACCCCTGACACTCCCAGGTACAACCTTGACACTCCCAGGTACACTTCTGACACTCCCAGTTACACCTCCGGCCTCCCTAGTTACACCTGACCTCCCAGGTACAGCTCTGACACTCCAGGTACACACCTCTGACAATCCCAGGTACACCTCTGACATTCCCAGGTACACCTCTCACCACTCCCCAGATCACCTCTGACCTCCCTGGTACACACCTGACACTCCCAGGTACACCTCATACCTCCAGGTACACCTCTGACACTCCCAGGTACACCTCTGACCTCCCAGGGACACCTCCTGACCTCCCAGGTACACCCCTGACACTCCAAGTACACCTCTGACACTCCAAGGTACATGAATGACACTGCCAGGTTGCGCCACTGATATCTAACAGGTACACCTCTGACACTCCCAGGTACACCGATGACTTCCCAGGTACACCTCCGACACTCCCAGGTACTCCTCAAACACTAGTTATACCTCTGACACTGCCAGGTACACCTCTGACACTCAGGTACACCTCTGACACTCCCAGGTACCTCAGACACTCCCAGTTACACCTCCGACACTCCCAGTTACACCTTACTCCCCAGATACACCCTGACACTCCCAGGTACACCTGACACTCCCAGGTACACCGCTGACACTCCCAGGTACACCTCTAACACTCCCAGGTCATCTGACACTCCCAGTTACACCTCCGACCTCCCAGTTACACCCCTGACACTCCCAGGTACACCTCTGACACTCCCAGTACACCTCTGACAATCCTAGGTACACCTCTCATACTCCCAGGTACTCCTCTGACACTCCCAGGTACACCCATGACACTCCCAGGTAAACCCTCTGACCTCCCAGGTACACCTCTGACACTCTCAGGTACACCTCTGACACTCCCAGGTACACCCATGACCTCCCAGGTACCTCAGACACTCCCAGGTATCTCTGACACTCCCAGTTACACCCATGACACTCCCAGGTACACCTCTGACATTCCCAGGTACACCTCTGACACTCCCAGGATCACCTCTGACCTCCCTGGTACACACCTGACATCTCAGGTACACCTCATACACTCCCAGGTACACCTCTGACACTCCCAGGTACACCTCTGGCACTCCCAGGTACTCCTCTGATGCTCCCAGGAACTCCTCTGACACTCCCAGGTACACCTCTGAGCCTCCCAGTGCCTCGACACTCCCAGACCAAAACACTCCCAGGTACACCTCATACACTCCCAGGTACACCTCTGACACTCCAGGTACACCTCTGAGACTCCCAGGGCCACCTCTGACACTCCAAGGTGCACCCTGACCTCCCAGGTACACCTCGACACACCCAGGTACCCCTGATCTCCAGGACCCTCTGACCTCCCAGGTACACCTCTGACCTCCCAGGAACACCTCTGACACTCCCAGGTACATGAATGACCTCCCAGGTACACCACTGACATCTCCCAGGTACACCTCTTAAACCCAGTACACCTCGGCATTCCCAGGTACACCTCAACACTCCCAGGTACATGAAGACCTCCAAGGTACACCGCCCATCTCCCAGTTACACCTCTGACACTCCCAGGTACACATCTGACACTCAGGTACACCGCCTGACACTCCCAGGTACACCACTGACACTCCCAGGTACACTTCTGACCTCCCAGTTACACCTCCGACACTCCCAGTTACACCCCTGACACTCCCAGGTACACCTCCTGACACTCCCAGGTACACCTCTGACCTCCCCACCTCTCCTCCCAGGTGCTCCTCTGACCTCCCAGGTACACCATGACACTCCCAGGTAAACCTCTGACACTCCCAGGTACACCTCTGACACTCTCAGGTACACCTCTGACACTCCCAGGTACACCCATGACCTCCCAGGTACACCTCTGACACTCCTGGGTACATCTCTGACACTCCCAGGTACACCCATGACCTCCAGGTACACCTCCGACACTCCCAGGTACATGAATGACACTCCAAGTTACTGCCACTGACATCTCCAGTTACACCTCTGACACTCCCAGGTACACCTCTGACACTCTCAGTTACACAGCTGTCCTCCCCAGGTACACCTCTCTGACACTTCCAGCCCTGACACTTCAGGTACACCTCTGACACTCCCAGGTATATGAATGACCACTGCCAGGTACACCACTGACATCCCGTAGCACCTCTGACACTCCCAGGTACACCTGAAGCATTCCCAGGTACACCTCCAACACTCAGAGGTACACCTCAAAATCTCCAGGTATACCTCTGACACTGCCAGGTACACCTCTAACACTCCCAGGTACACCTCTGACACTCCAGGCACACCTCAGACACTCCCAGTTGCACCTCCGACACTCCCACTACACCTGACACCCCAGTTACACCCCTGACACTCCCAGGTACACCCCTGACACTCCCAGGTACATCTCTGACACTCCCAGGTACACCCATGACACTCCCCAGGTACACCTCCGACACCCCATGTACATGAATGACACTCCCAGGTACACCACTGACGTCTCCCAGTTGCTACCTGACACTCCCAGGTGACACCTCTGACACTCCCAGTTACACCTCTGTCCTCCCAGGTACACCTCTGACACTCAGCCCTGACACTGAGGTACACCTCTGACACTCCCAGGTATATGAATGACACTGCCAGGTACCAACCACTGACATCTCCCATGTCACACCTCTGACACCCCAGGTACACCTATGACATTCCCAGGTACACCTCCACACTCAGAGGTACACTCCAAACACTCCCAGGTATACCTCTGACACTGCCAGGTAAACCCCTGACACTGGTACACCTCTGATACTCCCAGGCACATCAGACACTCCAGTTGCACCTCCGACACTCCCAGTTACACCTCCGACACTCCCAGTTACCCCCTGACACTCCCAGGTACACCCCTGACACTCCCAGACACCCTGACACTCCCAGGTATAACGCTGACACTAGGTACACCTCTGACACTCCCAGGTACACCTCCGACACTCCACACCCCTGACACTCCCAGGTACACCTCTGACACTCCCAGGTACACCTCTGACAATCCCAGGTACACCTCTATACTCCCAGGTACTCCTCTGACCTCCCAGCTACACCCATGACACTCCCAGGTAAACCTCTGACACTCCCAGGAACACCTCTGACACTCCTCAGGTACACCTCTGACACTCCCAGGTACACCTCAGACACTCCCAGGTACATGAATGACATTCCCAGGTACACCTCTGACACTCCCAGGTACGCTTCTGACACTCCCAGTTACACCTCTGACACTCCCAGGTAAACCTTTGACAATCCCAGGTACATCGCTGACACTCGCAGGTACACCCATGACACTCCCAGGTACACCCCTGACATTCCCAGGTACACCTCTGACACTCCCAGGATCACCTCTGACACTCCCTGGAACACACCTGACACTCCCAGGTACACCTCATACACTCCCAGGTACACCTCTGACATTCCCAGGTACACCTCTGACACTCCCAGGACACCCCCACTCCCAGGTACACCCCTGACACTCCCAGGTACACCCCTGACACCCCAGGTACATGAATGAGACTGCCAGGTGCACCAGTGATATTCCAACAGGTACACCTCTGACACACCAAGGTACACCGATGACATCCCAGGCACACCTCCCACTCCCAGGTACTCCTCAAACACTCCCAGTTATACCTCTGACACTGCCAGGTACACCCTGACACCCTAGGTACATCTCTGACACCCCAGGTACACCCATGACACTCCCAGGTACACCTCCGACACTCCCAGGTACATGAATGACACTCCCAGGCACACTGACATCTCCCAGTTACACCTCTGACACTCCCAGGTACACCTCTGACACTCCCAGTCACACCTCTGTCACCCCAGGTACACCTCTGACACTTCCAGCCCTGACACTTCGAGGTACACCTCTGACACTCCAGGTAGATGAATTACACTGCCAGGTACACCACTGACATCTCCCATGCACACCTCTGACACCCAGGCACACCTATGACATTCCCAGGTACACTGACACTCAGAGGTCACACCCCTCAAACACCCCAGTGCATACCTCTGACACTGCCAGGTACACCTCTGACACCCCAGGTACACCTCTGACCTCCCAGGTACACCAGACACTAGTTGCACTCCACACTCCCAGTTACACCTCCGACACTCCCAGTTACACCCCTGACACTCCCAGGTACACCCCTGACACTCCCAGGTACATCTCTGACACTCCCAGGTACACCCATGACACCCCCAGGTACACCTCCGACACTCCCAGGTACATGAATGACACTCCCAGGTACACCACTGACGTCTTCCCAGTTACACCTCTGACACTCCCAGGTACAGCTCTGACACTCCCAGGTACACCTCTGGACAATCCCAGGTACACCTCTGACATTCCCAGGTACACCTCTCACACCCCAGGATCACCTCTGACACTCCCTGGTACACCTGACACTCCCAGGTACAACCTCATACACTCCCAGGCAACCTCTGACAATCCCAGGCACACCTCTGACACTCCCAGGACACCTCTGACACTCAGAGGTCCACCAAACACTCCCAGGTATACCCTCTGACACTGCCAGGTAAACCCTGACACTCCCAGGTACACCTCTGATAATTCCCAGGTACACATCAGACACTCCCAGTTGCACCTCCGACACTCCCAGCCACACCTCCGACATTCCCCATACACCCTGACACCCCAGGTACCCCCTGACACTCCCTGCACACCCTGACACCCCAGGTATAACGCTGACACTCCCAGGTACACCTCTGACACTCCCAGGTACACCTCCGACACTCCTAGTTACACCCTGACACTATGCACACTCTGACACTCCCAGGTACACCTCTGACAATCCCAGGTACACCTCTATAATCCCAGGTACCTCTGACACTCCCAGGTACACCCATGACACACCCAGGTAAACTCTGACACTCCCAGGAACACCTCTGACACTCTCAGGTACACCTCTGACACTCCCAGGTACACCTCAGACACTCCCAGGTACATGAATGACATTCCCAGGCACACTCTGACACTCCCAGGCCGCTTCTGACACTCCCAGTTACACCTCTGACACTCACAGGTAAACCTTGACAATCCCAGGCACATCGCTGACACCTCGCAGGTACACCCATGACACTCCCAGCTACACCCCTGACATTCCCAGGTACACCTCTGACACTCCCAGGATCACCTCTGACACCCTGAACACACCTGACACTCCCCAGGTCACACCTCATACACTCCCCAGGTACACCTCTGACATTCCCAGGTACACCTCTGACACTCCAGGACACCTCTGACACTCCCAGGTACACCCTGACACTCCCAGGTACACCTCTGACACTAGGTACATGAATGACACCCAGGGTGCCAGTGATATCTAACAGGTACACCTCTGACACACCAAGGTACACCGATGACATTCCCAGGTACACTGACACCCCAGGTACACCTCCAGACACCAGTTGCACCTCCGACACTCCCAGTTACACCTCCGACACTCCAGTTACACCCCTGACACTGGTACACCCCCTGACACTCCCCAAGTACATCTCTGACACTCCCAGGTACACCCATGACACTCCCAGGTACACCTCCGACACTCCCAGGTACATGAATGACACTCCCAGGTACACCACTGACGTCTCCCAGTTACACCTCTGACACTCCCAGTTGCACCTGACACTCCCAGTTACACCTCCGACACTCCCAGTTACACCCCTGACACCCCAGGTACACCCTGACACCCCAGGTACACCCCTGACACTAGGTACATGCTGACACTCCCAGGCATACCCCCACTCCCAGGTACACCTCCGACACCTAGTTACACCCCTGACACTCCCAGGTACACCTCTGACACTCCCAGGTACACCTCTGACAATCCCAGGTACACCTCTATACCCCAGGTACTCCTCTGACACTCCCCACACCCATGACACCCCAGGTAAACCCTGACACCTCCAGGTACACCTCTGACACTCCCAATACACTGCTGTCACCCCAGGTACACCTCTGACACTCCAGGTACATGAATGACACTGCCAGGTACACCACTGACATCTTCCAGGTACACTTCTGACACTCCCAGGTACACCTATGACATTCCCAGGTACATGAATGACATTCCCAGGCACACCTCTGACCCCAGGTACGCTTCTGACACTCCCAGTTACACCTCTGACACTCCCAGGTAAACCTTGACAATCCCAGGTACATCGCTGACACTCGCAGGCACACCCATGACACTCCCAGCACACCCCTGACATTCCCAGGTACACCTCTGACACTCCCAGGATCACCTCTGACACTCCCTGAACACACCTGACATCCCAGGTACACTTACACTCCCAGGGACACTCTGACATTCCCAGGTACACCTCTGACACTCCCAGGACACCTCTGGACACCCCAGGCACACCCTGACACTCCCAGGTCAACCTCTGACACTCCCAGGTACATGAATGACACTGCCAGGTGCGCCAGTGATATCTAACAGGTACACCTCTGACACACCAAGGTACACCGATGACATTCCGGTACACCTCCGACACTCCCCAGGTACCTCAAACACTCCCAGTTATACTCTCTGACACTGTGAGGTACACCCCTGACACCCCAGGCACACCTCTGACACTCCCAGGTGCCCCTCAGACACCCCAGTTACACCCCTGACACTCCCAGGTACACCCCTGACACTCCCAGGTACACCCCTGACACTCCCAGTTACACCTCCGACACTCCCAGATACACCCCTGACACTCCCAGGTACACCCCTGACACTCCCAGGTACACCTCTGACAATCCCAGGTACACCTCTCATACTCCCAGGTACCCCTCTGACACAGGTACACCCACACACTCCCAGGAAAGCCTCTGACACCCCAGGCACACCTCTGTCACTCCAGGCACACCTCTGACACTCCCAGGCACACCAATGACACTCCCAGGCACACCTCTGACACTCCCAGGTACATCTCTGACACTCC
>NW_024744447.1:0-37619 GCF_018991925.1 Homarus americanus
ATAGGAGATCATGAAAAGCAGACTACTATCAGGTGTGGCAACATTCAAGGTGTCAGACATGACATTCTCCTATCTATCCAAGAAATGCTGCATGAGCGCGACACGAATGTATAGTCATTTAAAAATGCCCTGGAAAACATGCCCTTCTGACGAGTACAAATCAGGATAAAAGCAGACACTTAATGCACTACAGTGTGACAATGTGGAGTCTCCCGCAGGGTGGCGTCCTACTGTGGCCAAGGGAAAAAGCCGCCCGGAGGGCGGCGATTCCGCTAGTGTGTGTATATATATATATATATATATATATATATATATATATATATATATATATATATATATATATATATATATATATATATATATATATATATATTTATGTGTGTGTGTGTGTGTGTGCTTATTGGGATCAACGAGCGCCTCAGGGCGCTTTGAGCCCCATTGATTTACTCACATCATGCCTTCTTTATCAGTGCATACGCCCCAGCACTGGATGCAGAAGATGACATCAAGGAGGCCTTTTATGCCGACCTAGACAGAGTGATAACCTCTATCACCAGAGAAGACAAGGTTGTGCTCTTTGGCGACTTCAATGCCAGAGTTGGCAGAGATGCTAATATTTTGCAGGGAAACATAGGGAGTAATGGACTAGGCAAGTGTAATCCCAATGGCCAACTCCTTTTCAGTAAGTGTGCTGCTCACAGCCCCACTAACACCAGTATCTTTTTTACGCACGCCGACAAGTTCAAGGGATCGTGACAACACCCACAATCCAAACACTGGTATCTCATTGACTACATCATTGTCACAGAAAGAGATCGCCGAGATGTTCTCATCACCTGTGTCATGCGTGGCTCAGACCACTATGACATTGATCATCTACTTATCAGATCCAAGTTCTCACTTCACGTTGCCCCAAAACGGCGAAGGCAGCAAGCCTCCGGAAGAGGTTTTAATACTAAGCGTCTGGAGGATCCAGCGGTAGCACATGCTTTCAGAGAGCCGTTCGAACATAGGCTTATAAACAATCCAACAGCAAACAACGTGAATCGCAGCGCCGAATGGGATACTCTTAATACTGTTATGACAAAGACCTGAAGAGAGACCCTCGGCCAGATCAAAAGAATACACCAGGACTGGTTTGGTGAAAACGACGAGGCAATCAAAGTACACATCGATGATAAACTTGCTGCTTTTACTGACTGGCAGAACAACCCTCAGTCTCGGACCAAAGCTGATACCTTCCGCAAAAAGAAAGCGGCAGCCCAGCAGGAACTTCGCAATCTAAAGAAAGACTGGCTTAAAAATAAAGCATCTGAAGAACAAAAACTTACAGATCTGCACAAATGCACGAATTTTTCATTTCCTCTAAAATATTTTAGAGGCCAGTCACTCGTGACACAGCCCCCCTTCGCTCATCTGACAGTAACCACATAATTAAAGACGACGAAGACCTCCTTCAGCGCTGGAAAGAGCACTACCATTCATTGCTCAACCGAAACACCGATGTGGATGTCCTGAATACCCACCAGGTCCCTCAGCAGCCAGAGCTGATCCTCCTCAACTATCCTCCATCCCTGGATGAGGTAGCTACTGCCATCAAACAGATGAAAAATAACAAAGCCTCAGGGCCTGAGGAATCCCAGCCAAGGTGTATAAAGCAGAAGGACCTCTACTTACCAGCCGTCTCCACTCTCTCCTGAAGAATATTTGGTAAAAGTAGGAAATTCCCAAAGCTCTTAAAGAGCCTCCATTGCCAATATTTATTAAAATCAAGGGGGACCGGTCAGATTGTGGCAACTACCGTGGGATCTCGCTGTTCTCTTTAGCTGGCAAGATTATAGCCCGAGTTTTCGTAAACAGACTTCTTCCTGAGGCGGAAAACGTCCTCCCAGAATCTCAATGTGGTTTTAGACCATGACGTGGCACCACTGACATGATCTTTGCTGCCCGCCAGATACAAGAAAAGTGCAGAGAACAGCGTCGTGACCTGTACATGGCTTTCATCGACCTAACCAAGGCCTTCGACTCAGTCAACAGGGAAGCCCTCTGGCGGACCCTCAGCCGTTTTGGCTGCCCACAAAAATTCATTTCCATATTGAGGCAACTCCACGATGGCATGAACGGCAGTGTCCTGCACAACGGCACTCGGTCAGAGTTCTTCCTCATCTAAATAGGGATTAAACAAGGGTGTGTATTGGTACCAATTCTCTTTTCCATCTTCTTGGCTGCCTTCCTTACTCGATGCCAGTGCCAATTTAGCCAGTGGGGTGAACATCGATTTCCGGGTAAATGGGGACTCCAGGCAAAAACAAAGGTGTCGACAGCTTCTATTTCTGAACTTCAGTATGCAGCTGACCTTACCCTTGTTGCTCACACTGAACACGACCTACAGGAGATCCTGAACACCTATGCAGATGCGCATGCACACTTCGGCCTTGAGGTGAATGTACATAGGACTCAGATTCCCTTTCAACCTGACCCTGGTTCAGACACACGTCTACCATCCATCCAGATTAACGGTATTACACTCTCTAATGTTGCCCACTTTCGGTATCTCGGCTCCAACCTGTCCACCACCGCAGATATCGATGAAGAAATTCAGCATCGGATCAGATGTGCATCTCACGCCTTGGGCGGACTCCTAAATCGTGTCTTCAGCTGTGGGGAGCTGAAATAATCCACAAAGTTACACGTATATCGTGCATTGAGCCTGACCACCCTACTATATGGCAGTGAGACATGTGTCACATACAAGAGGCACCTCAAGGTACTTGAAAACTTTCACCAACGTAGTCTACGTTCCATCCTCCGAATTCGCTGGAAGACAAGAGAACAAATGCCAGAATTCTTGCTCACACCAACTGGAGGAGCACTGAGGCTACCATTATCCATAAACAACTACGTTGGACTGGCCATGTTACCCGCATGGACGACAGTAGAGTGCCAAAGCAGCTACTTTACAGTTACCTAACGAGTAGTAAACGTAACGCTGGCGGGCAATTGAAAAGGTATAAGGATAGTCTAAAGACAAACCTGAAATGGTGCCAAATCGACCCCTTCACCTGTGAGTCGATTACTCCACATCGTAACGCTTGGAGGGGCACCACACGGGAAGGTGTCAATGCTTTCGAGTTAGCCCGACTGCAAACCGAGTCAGACAAGCGCCAACGTCGGAAAGATGCGGCCACCTCCCTTCCCACAGTGGATGGAGCCCTCCACATGTGCAACGAATGTGGACGACGCTGCCGGTCCCGTATCGGGCTGTTTAGTCACCTCAAAACTCACTAACCTAGGTGGCATCCCTATAAACTCATATCATTTTACCATAGCTGAATGATCGTCATACTCGATTCCGAGTGACACCAAAGTAGCAGTAGTGTGTGTGTGTGTGTGTGTGTGTGTATGATGTTCTGTAATTTTAGATCTAAAATTACTGATTTAACAAATAGAGGAACATAAGTGGGGCGGCAGTCGTGAGTACTTCCCATGCCATATGGTGTGGTCAGACCCATACAAATCCTTTGTGTGCAGTGCATCAAGCACCAAGCAGGGGAGTTGGCAACAAAGTGACCAGCTGGAACCACGAGGCTGTGGGACTTTTGCTGGCAACTGTACCATAATTTTCATCAAATAGGGCCTCGCTTGTATTTTCGCGCCCGTAAAGAGATAGAGCCCATGACAATGGGTCCTGTAGTAATGCGGTGAGGTCAGGTCAAGTTACGATAGGTGAGGTGTGACAAGGGCAGGGAGTCGGTGACCCAGGGAGGCAAGACCCAGGGACCACACAACCTGACCTAGCTCATACACAATCTGACATAGCTTGGAGAAGGACGTGCCCCTAAATGGTCGTGTTAGTGACTATAGGAAATGGCCGCCGTGGATCGTTGTGTTATGGGGGAAGAGGGGCGGTGTGTGAGGAAAGACGACGCCCTAGCCACTCTGTTAAGTCTGCTGGAGTAGTTGAGGAGAGAGATAGACGTTCTAAAGGGGGAGAATGAAGCCCTCAGGACTGAACTCCTTCAGGTAGGGGTCCTGCCTAGCAGAACACCTGCGAAGGAGGAGCAGGCGTGGAGAGTGGTTGTTTCCATGGGGACTAGGGTCAAACTCAGGAAAGCTGACCAAGGTGTGGAGTGCAGTAACCCCTACTAAGTGTTGGAGGAAGCTGGCGAGGAAGAGAGGAGGCAGGACGGTTTGGTGCCAGGAGAAAAAAGGGCAGTTGTTCAAACCCTGCCCAGTGGTAAGGTCGTGGTAGTTGGGGACAGCCAAGTGAGGTTCTTAGATAGGACTTTTTGTGCAAGAGATAGGAAATGTAGGACAAGGGTGTGTTTTCCTGGGGCTGGGATAGGGCATGTAGCTGAGAGGATAGATAGGGTTTTATCAGGGTACCAAGCCAGTACTGTGTCTTAGTGTAGGAGGTAACGACATAGGAAAGGTTAGGAGTGAGGAACTTTTCAAGAGGTATAGGGAGGCGCTAGGAAAGGTGAGAGATAGGGGAGGGATCCCAATAGTATGTGGAGTCTTGCCTGGAAGAGGAGTTGGTGTTGAATGGCTGTCCAAGGCAATTGCTATAAATTGCCGACTGGAAAAACATTATGCAAGCAATGGTTGCGCGTTCATTGATAACTGCCAACCAATTTATGGCAACGACTACCTGTACAGTCTTGACGGTGTACACTTGCCTCGCGCGGGGGCAAAGACGTTGTCTGCATCCCTGGAGCTTGAAATTATCACTCCAAATGGGGGGTTGCCAGTAGAGAGAGGTCGGGGTAAGTGGGAGTTAAATTGGTTACTCAGGACAAGGGGTAAAACAGGACCAGGGAAGGGTAGGTTTAAATGTATACTATATAAAAATTAGGAGCTTTAGAAATAAAATAGACTTCCTGAGAGCGGTTGTATGTACCGAGAATGTAGACGTCAAAGCAATCACCGAGGCTTGGATGAATCTGGCGAGCAAGAACTTTTTATCAGAGTACCACATAGAAGGGTACAACCTTTTTTCACAAGGACAAGGAAGGTAGGAAGGGGGGAGGGGTCACACCCTTCGTCAGGGATACATTAAAATGGTGTATTAATAATTCAATAAAGGGTGAAATAGAAACCGAGTCTGTATGGGTAGAAATTGCAGAAGGGGGAGAAAAACTAATTATGGGAGTGATTTACAGGCCCCCAAGTCTTGGGAAAGAAGCAGTTCAGCCCATATAACAGGAAAAGTGTAGGGCAGCAAAATACAACAACCTTAGCATTATGGTGGATTTCAACTTCAGCAATGTTGACTGGAACAACATTGTAGGTTACTATGAATCTGAAGACTTCCTTGACACAGTACAGGACAATTTTTTAAAACAACTAATTACAGAACCTACTAGAGATGACAATATATTAGACCTAGTATTAACAAATAAAGAAAATATTATCAGAGATATCACAATAGGGGAACAACTAGAGAATAGTGATCACAGAGAATTCAGGTTCACCCTAAATTGGGAAACGAAAAACAATGACAATGTGGTCAGAGTCCCAAACTTTCGATCGGCGGTTTATGGGGGGTTAAGAAGGTAGTAGTTTGTAAGCAGCTACCAATCAGGGAGGTAATACCGCCTGGGAAGATATTGGAAGCATAATGTGCTGCCATATGGCATCACGAAAATTGTGACCAAGTGCCAGGTTGCTCATCTGACGTTCTCCCTTATTTACAAACAATTGCAGTGTCCCAATTGTTTCTCTTACTCTGACAACACAACATACATGTACATAATGTATATCTTTTGTCACTCTTGCTTTTTTTTGGGTATTAATTTATGGTTATTATTATTATTATTATTATTATTATTATTATTATTATTATTATTATTATTATTATTATAATTATTATTATTATTTTTATTATTATTATTATTATTATTATTATTATTATTATTATTATTATTATTGCTATATTTTCGCCCCCCAGGCCCTGATGTGTGTGAGTGACCTGTGCCCGGGTGGGCTAAACCCCATAAAAAAAAAAAAAAAAAAATCTAGGTGAGTTCGCCTGGGAACAGTCAGGTCAGTCCCAGGTAGGAACGGGTGAGGTCACAGGTAACAAAACAATTGATCACGACTGTAATATATTCACTAGTATACTACGTAAAGCATTAGAACAAAATATACCATACAGAAAAATTAGGTCAAATAAAAATGAGCCAAGGTGGATGACCAAAAAACTTAAACATGACATAGGAATAAAGAAAGGAATTTATATGAAATTAAAGGGAGGGGAGGAGCAGCTCAGAAATAGGCATAATGAACTATCTAGGTATGTTAGAAAAATGTAAGGAAGGGAAAGAGGGACTACGAATTCAAGATAGCAAGAGAATCCAAGGCGAATCCCAAGGGATTTTTCCAGGTATATAGGACAAAGGTCAAGGACAAAGTGGGACCTTTAAAGTCAGAGAGAGAAGTGATCGATGATACTGAGAAAATAAGCAAAGCATTAAACAGCTACTTCTTATCAGTTTTCACAGAAGAAATTCACGAGGAAATTTCAGATATGGAACTGATATTTAGGGGCAATGACGAAGAGAAATTAAAGAATATCTCTATAAGAAAAGAGAATGTTCTTAAGAAGATAAATAAATTAAATAAGACAAAATCCCCAGGGCCGGATGAAATTTTCCCTCGAGTTTTGAAAGAGTGCAAGGAACAGATTAGTGGACCCCCTCATAAATTTATTTACAAAATCATTAGACACGGGAGTTGTGCCAGACTTGTGGAAACAGGCAAATGTACTACCCATATTAAAAAAGGGAGACAGAGAATCAGCATCAAATCACCGGCCGATTAGTTTGACGTCCGTAGTGGGGAAATTTCTTGAAATAAGTATTGCAAATAACATCTAATAGCATTTAGAGAAAAACAAACAATCTACGACTCTCAACATGGGTTTACAAAGGGAAAATCTTGTCTAACAAATCTGCTGACGTTACACGTCTTCGAGGTAGTAGATAATGACGAAAATTACGATGTTATTTACATAGACTTTAGCAAAGCGTTTGAAAGAGTACCGCATCAGAGGCTTTTGAGAAAAGTTAAGGCTCATGGTATCGCGGGAAAAGTTTTAAATTGGATAAAATCTTGGCTCACCGATAGAACACAGAGGGTCAGCGTAGATGGTGTTAAATCTGAGTGGGGCTGTGTAAGCAGTTGGGTTCCCCAGGGGTCAGTAATGGGCCCACTCTTGTTCATAATCTACATAAACGTTCTAGATACTGGGATCAGCAGTTACATAAGGAAGTTTGTGGATGACACCAAAATAGGGCGGCAGATTAATTCAGGGCAAGATGCAAATGCACTACAGGAGGATTTAAATAAACTGCAGGAGTGGTCAGAAATGGCAAATGAAATTGAACACCAGCAAGTGCAGCGTACTTAATATTGGAAGAACAAATGTTGTCAATGTACAAAGCCTTAACAACATCAACTTAGAGAAGTCGACTTGTGAAAGAGACTTATGGGTATTTGTAAGCCCGGACCTACCGCCTAGAAAACAGTGCGTTAATGTTCGAAATAAGGCAAATAGAGTATTAGGATTTACATCTAGAAGAGTAAGTAATAAGAGTGCAGAGGTCTTATTGCAACTATATATATATATATATATATATATATATATATATATATATATATATATATATATATATATATATATATATATATATATATATATATATATATATATATATATATATATGTAACCGGTCGGAATATTACTGGACTTTAATTTCTCACTTGACTTGGGGTTTATTAAAGCTTATTAGGTGGAAATTGCAGTGGAAGCGCCCCTTTGAGAAAAATCCCTAACCAGCACAAGAACACTAAAATTTACTAAACAAAATGAATTGCCCGTGACTCGTGGAAGGATAGCGTCTGTGACTGGGATGAATGAGAGACACTGTAAAATTTAGACACTTATATTCCCTCCAACACTACAGACACAATCAAATAATGGTACACCAATATGCTCACCTCGTAACCTGAACTTAAAACACTACTCTGGGGAATAAAAGTTATACATGATATTGAAATTATTACAAACTCAGACAATGCCTCATTAGACAATAATAAATTTAAAGTATTAATAAATGTTGCTTGCACACATGAAACAGGCCTTAAGGGCTTTCAACAAAATAATATCAACCACTGAGAAAATGGTATAAAAAAATAGAAATTAATAACTCTACAATGAATAGGCCTTAAGTGCACTCAACAAAATTGTATCACCCCAACAGATGCACACTTCCTAACCTAACTTAAACACTACTCTGGGGAACAACGGCTATACCTGAGATCAGAATTATATAGAAAAATTGCATGCATTAAAGAAACTAATTCACAGTATCACTCTGGTTCCACTTAGTGACACACACATTCAAAAAACAATACTATCAAAATCATTTAAGAACTATTACTACACACTTCAAGATAATATCAGTGACTGAAAAATGGTACTAACAACACACAAAAATATTGTCACTATTAATGAGATGTTACTGGGTCCACCAATACCTGGGAACCATGCTCCACCCAACTCAACATACACCCGTAATAACGGAGATAAAATGTTTCTCGAGGTATCCCCTAGACTCCTGGTCTCAGTGTGTGACCATTAATTTACTCAGATAACCTCAGTGTACTCTCAGTGCGTCCATGGGCGGGAAGAGAGAACGCCAGCAGGTGACTATGGCCAGTAGGTAATACTTCTAGCTGACCGAGGACACGTGGTGTTGTGCACCCACGTGGTAAGAACTGATCACCCAATGCTGATGCTGGTCCCGTGTCGTTTAGTTGTCGGGACCACTATTTCACTCAAGAGATCCTTCGCTATCCGGCTAACCAGTGACAAGCCTGCACTGATCGTTCCAACAGCGACAATCGCCAATCCTCAATCATCAATGGCAGTCTCAAACGGCAGTCAATCTCTCCCAGTCAAGTGGGTTCTGACGGAAACCCTGAAATTAACTCACTGTTAGCTCTTAATAACTTTATCACTGCCCTATCTAACCCCTATCTGAGATCGAATGAGACTTACTTGTTATACTGCAATAGCGCAACACAGGTGACTAGACCACGTGACTATTTCTGTGGACGGACGCGCAGGGACGTCCTCTTGGTCTGATCGCTTTCGCGTGACTGAGAACCAGCCAGCCTCGTGTCCTCTCAAGGCGTTAGCTTAGGCCTACGTGACATATTTTCCGCCTAACTAATAACTTTCTTGGGACACCTGTAACAGTATTCAGACTGATAAACAATCTATACTAATTTCAAATTCAATAATAGTCCCTTAACTTCATGATTCGCATCATTATTAATTCGACAAACTACAGTACATTCAAGATCGTATAGGCCTAGTTCCAAAAGCTCTCGGTACGTGCAGGAGCGATCCTCCCTCAATCGACCTTGAAAACTCAGTATCGCCAATGGCGCGGCATTTGAAATTACACTGAAATTTCTGAATGTTACATATATATATATATATATATATATATATATATATATATATATATATATATATATATATATATATATATATATATATATATATATATATATATATATATGTAACCGGTCGGAATTTGCTGGACTTTAATTTCTCACTTGACTTGGGGTTTATTAAAATTTAATAGATGGTAAAGGCAGTGGAAGCGCCCCTTTGAGAAAAATCCCGAACCAGCACAAGAACACTTAAATCTACTACACAAAATGAACTGTCCGTGACCCGTGGAAGGATAGCGTCTGTGACTGGGATGAATGAGACACACTGTAAAATTTAGACACTTATATTCCCTCCAACACTACAAACACAATCAAATAATGGTACACCAATATGCGCACCTCTTAACTTAAACTTTAACCACTACTCTGGGGAATAAAAGTTATACATGACATAGAAATTATTAGAAACACAGGCAACAATAAATTTAAAGTATTAAGAAATGTTAATTGCACATATGAACAGGCCTTAAGGGCTTTCACAAAATAATATCAGTCACTTAGGAAATGGTACTAAAAAATAAGAAATTAAATACTCCACAATGAATAGGCCTTAAGGGTTTTCAACAAAATAATATCAGTCACTGAGGAATGGTAATAAAAAATAAGAAATTAAATACTCTACAATGAATAGGCCTTAAGGGCACTCAACAAAATTATAGCACCCCAACAGATGTACACTTCCTAACCTAACTTAACCACTACTCTGGGGAACAAGGTTATACCTGAGATCAGAATTATGAAGAACAATTAGAGGCATTAAAAGAATCAAATCACAGTATCACTCTGGTTCCACTTAATGGCACAAACATTCAAAACAATATTATCAAAATTATTTAGAAACTATTAAACTACACACGTCAAGATAATATCAGTCTGAGGAATGGTGTTAACTACACCCGTAATAAGGGAGGGAAAATGTTCCTCTAGGTATCTCCTAGAGACCTAGACTCACGGTCTCAGTGTGTGACCATTAGTTTACTCAGATAGCCTCAGTGTACTCCCAGTGCGTCCATAAAGCGGAAGGGAGTGAGCCAATCAGACCTTGTACAGTTGAGAGAAACTTTAGCTTCCCGTTAGCAAGAGGGTTTCACTAGCTGCTCGGACATGTGGGGTTGTGCACCGGAGTGGTAAGAACTGATCACCCACTGCTGATGCTGGTCCCGTGTCGTTTTAGTTGTCGGGAGCACTCGTTCACTCAAGAGATCCTTTGCTACCCCGCTAAACAGTGACAGGCCTACACTGATCGGTCCAATGGCGACAATCGCCACCCTCAATCATCAACGGCAGTCTCAAACGGCAGTCAATCTCTCGCAGTCAACTCCGGTCAACTCCAGTCAAGTGGGTTCTGACGGAAACCCTGAAATGAACTCACTGTTAGCTCTAGTTTACTTTATCACTGCCCTATCTAACCCTGTCTGAGATCGAATGAGACTTACTTGTTATACTGCAATAGCGCAGCACAGGTGACTAGGCCACGTGACTATTTCTGATGGACGCGCGGAACGTCTTGTCTGTGTGAATGCTCTCCGGGACTGCCCTAGCCAGCGTCGCGTCTCCCCAAGGCGCTAGCTTGGGCCTACGTGATATATTTTCCGCCTAACTAATAACTCCTTGGGACACCCGTAACATTATTCAGACTGCTAAACGATCTATAATAATTTCAAATTCAATAATAGTCCCTTAACTTCATGAATCGCATCATTATTAATTCGGTAAATTACATTTAATATCATATAGGCCTAGTTCCGCAACTCTCGCTATGAGCAGGCAGCGCTCCCTCCCCTCAGATGACCTTGAACGCTCAGTATCACTCATGGCGGGGCATTTGAAATTACTCTGAAATTTCTGGATATTACAATCGACCCCCCTAAAAAAAGACAGCACTGTCCTCATGTGCTGAGAAAACATACATACGACCCCCCTAAAATTTTGTTCTAAGAAACTGCACCTCACCCCTTTAACGTGCTAAACGCAGCATTTCTGTCTTCTCTTCTCTCCTTTTCTCTCCCGCTAACACTCGACCCCCCTAAAAAAAACAGCACTGCCCTCATGTGCTGAGAGAACAACTTAGAACCCACCTTCAACTCTGTACTATTCCACTCGCAGCTAGCAACTCCATTTCTTCCTAGCCCAACTCAAAACCAACCAGAACATCACGCTCCCCTTTTGCCTGGCCCTTAACTAGAGAACCAATGTCAAAATTAATACCAGTCCAAAACAAACATGCTCTCCTTTGGCCTGGCCCTTGAACTAAGAGGAACCAGTGTCAAAACAATACACAGTCCAAAACAAACATGCTCTCCTTTGCCTGGCCCTTGAACTAAGAGGAACCAGTGTCAAAACACTACTCAGTCCATCTCAAACATGCTCTCCTTTTGCCTGGCCCTTGAGCTAAGAGGAACCAGTGTCAAAACAATACTCAGTCCACGTCTCCGAACCTCATGCCGGCAGACCAACCCTCTGACAATGTACCAGTCCATATTAGTGAGGCCCTGGACATTACAACCGTACTCTCAATCCCGCTCATGACAGCAACTCAATCCCGCTCATGACAGCAACCACTACTCAACGCACATCTCTGACCTAACCATCTCTCCAATCCCCTCTGCCCTACTCACAACTCCTCCAACTCACCCTCTACAACCTGCCTTTTCTCATTACCATGCACACCTAAACTGTAATTTGTCGGCTTCGTCTTTCAGTTGGAGGCTCGATCGACCTCTCTGAACTACTTCTCTTCATCTTGCTCATCTGGGGTGGGGGCTCCTCGTCTTCATCTTCAGATTCATCCATCGCTGGGTCTCCCGGATGCCTTAGGGTTGGAGCAGCCTTCAAGTTGCTCCGGTTTTCCACTCTCGCTTCCAGGTCTTCTCCCCCACTGGGCTCAATGCGATATAAACCAGGCCTTGGATTTAGGACCTCAACAATGTGCCATCTCGTATCAAACCAATGGTTTTGCAGCTTACACCGGCCTATTTTTACATTGTTCCTCAGCAAAACCTCCTGGCCCACTTCCCAGCTACTCTCGTGGGCTTTCTCTTCTCTTTTCCTTCTGTTTATTTCCTTACGTCTCCGAACATTGATCTCCACTGCTTCCTGCAATCTTCGTTGCCGGTCTCTAATCACCATCACCCACTCATCTACCGCTCTGGGTCTACTTCCGGCCTAAGGTCAAACGGCAGGTTTGGTTCTCTCCCGTAAAACAACAGGAATGGGGAAAACCATGTCGTGGCATGCGGAGTCGCGTTATATTGTGACACCACTGCCTGCAGATGCTCTGGCCACCTATTCTTTTCCTCTTCCTCGAGGGTGGCCAGCAGACCGTGCAGGGTTCGATTGAACCGTTCCACCATACCATTTCCCTGTGGGTGATATGCTGACGTCCTTATTTTCTTCACCCCAAAGGTGGCACAAGTTTGTCGGACCAATGCACTGCCAAAATTTCTTCCCTGATCGGTCAACAGTCGCTCAGGTGCACCCACTGCCAGGAAGATCCGATTCACCAGGATCTTTGCAATCGTCGAGGCTTTCTGGTCTTTGGTGGGAAAGGCCCAAGTGTAACGACTGTATATGTCAACCATTATCAGGACACTCTCCAATCCTTGCCGCTTGTCCAGCAAGGTGAAATCTGCGGCCAGTGTCTCTAATGGTTTGGCAGCTTCAATCGTCCCTAAATGCAGTTGGGGTTTCGGCACTTCATCTTTTGCTACTCCACACCTCTCGCAGCTGGCTATGTAGTCTCGCACTGTTTCTCCCATGCCTGACCAGAAACCTCGCTCCTGCACCAGCGACAGGGTGCGATCTCGCCCCTGATGCCCAAACTCGTCGTGGCAGGCTCTAGTCAAAGCCTCCTGCAAGTTTGGAGATAACACTGGCACCTCCCTCCATAGATTCTTCCCTTCGGGTCTTCTATGCCAGACAACCTCTTCTCTTACGATCAGGGATTTCCTAGCTCGGTACATCTTGCGGAAGTCATCATTTTGGAGCTCTACCTGTACCTCATCCTCCGGCAGCTCTCCCGCCAACCATCTTCGCAGTTTTGTCATATAGTCCATGCCTTCTTGCTCCTTACGCAGCCCATCCATCGTCCACAGTTCCTTCCTTCCTGCCCCGTTCTCCTCTAGTACATGCATCGCTGTATACTCTTCTTCGCTATCTTCCTCCTGTTCCGCCGGGATTCTAGATAGAGTATCCGCCACAATGTTGTTCTTCCCCGGCTTGTACTCTATAGTAAAGTTAAACTGCTCGAGATCCGCATTCCACCTACTTTCCACGGCACCTAGTTTAGCCTTCTCGCGGTGACTGAGTGGGTTGTTATCTGTATAGACTGTGAAATGTTTCCCTGCCAAATAATCCCTGAATTTATCCACTACTGCCCATTTGAGTGCTAACATCTCTAACTTACGAGAACTATAGTTGTTCATGTTACGTTCTGATTTCCTCAGGCCCCGACTCGCACAGCACACCAGATGCAACCTGCCATCCTTCCGCTGGGACAGCACCGCACCTAGCCCACGAAAACTTGCATCTGTTTCTAATATAAACTCCTGAGTGAAATCTGGGTAAGCCAACACTGGTGTCTGCGTCACCTTGTCTTTCAGTTTCTCAAAAGCCTGTTGCTGTTCCTCTCTCCATTCACTATCTACCCGATCCTTAGATTTCCCATGCATCAACGCATGCAGTGGAGCAGCTATTTGGGCAAACCCTTTAACAAATTTCCTATAAAATGATGTGAACCCTACAAAAGACCGCACATCTTTCACCGTCTGAGGGACTGGCCAATCTCTTACTACCCTAATCTTCTCAGGATCAGCTGTGATGCCTTCAGCTGACACCTGATATCCTAAATAACTTACTTTTGAAGCCATTATTTCACACTTTTTAGGTTTAAATCTTAAGTTATTCTCCCTCATCCTGCAAAATAATTCCCTCAATCTGACTATATGCTGATCTATTGTATTTGAAAACACCATCACATCATCAAGGTATACAAGCAACGAGGAGAAAATCTTATCCCCTAAAATCAGCTCCATGTATCTCTGAAAGGTTCCCGGACTATTTGACAATCCCATAGGCAGTCGCCTGTACTCAAAGTGTCCGAAGCTTGTGCTGAAGGCAGTCTTTGGACGGTCTGAAGATTTTACTTCTATCTGGTGGTATCCCGCCGCCAGATCAAACATTGAGAAAAACTGGGCCCCCGTCAGAGATTCTAGCGTTTCATTTATCCTAGGCAGAGGAAACGCATCGCGTACCGTGACCTTATTTAAGTCACGATAGTCAATGCACAACCTCAGCGTCCCGTCCTTTTTCCTCACTACTACAATGGCGGCAGAGTACGGACTCTCACTATGCTGAATTACTCCCTGATCTAACAGCTGGCTAATGTGCTGCTTCACCTCTGGTACCTGGTTTGGAGGGATCCTCCGATATGGCACCCTAACTGGCCTGTCTGTGGTCACTGGGATCTCATGCTGAACCCCAATAGCCTTTCCTATGGGCTGGCCCTCTCCTTCAAAAATATCACTAAACTCTTCTATTAAACACCTAACTGCACGCTCTTGTTCCTCATTCATTTCCTCCGTGTGCACTTTGACCTCCGTACGGGCATCCGGTTGAACTGTCCTCACATACACCTCTTCACTGATGTCTGCCTCGACTTCCGTCCCAGAAGCCACTTTCCCAATCCGCCAATTGCCCCTCAAGTTCTTACGACTATCAGACAGATTTGCCACCAACACCTGGGTCATGCCTCTCACCACTCTTACAGCTGTCGGCAACACTATCACACCCTCAGGCATCCAACCTTCATCCTCCATTGTTAGAGGTTCAATCACTACTTCTTTGTTAGCTACCTGGCTTAATGAGGGAACACATACTGACAGCAACCGAGTACTCCGGGGAGGAATGGTTGGGCTTTTCTTCCTCTCTGTCATACAATACCCCAGGCTGATGGCCTCTATTGCACATAACTGCCTAACCTCATGCAAGCAATTTTCCCACTGAGCGGTGCTCCTGGCTTCCCTGCACAAGTGATACATGTGCGGCCAGATCTCCGCAACCTCCCCCAGCACATTCATCCCCAACAACCCGACATGCGATTGCCCCTTACCCTGGGTCTCAATCCCTGGACAAACCAACATCCCCACATCAGTGACTTCCACCCCACATACGACCATAGTGACCCGAATACACCCCACACACGGCACTGGAAACCCTGACGCCCCTTTTACCCTTATTCGAGTGGGCTGCAACACCACGCCTGCAGGCTCCAGCTCCCGACGGTAGAAAAGTTCATCAATTAACGACACTTCTGCCCCAGTATCTGCTAAACCCCACATTTCACGACCCGCTACCAGCACCGAAACCTTAGGACACTCTGCTTTCAGCCTTAAGGTACCTTCTGTCGTGATTAAATTTGTCATGCGGACCACGCTTGACCATGGGTCCGCTCTCTCTTGATTCATAACATCGCCGGTGGAATCTATTGGTGAGGCCAGGAACGGTTGGCGGGGACTGCCTGGCCTTGACCATTTCCCGACCGCCAGTTCCGATTGTTATTTCCAACTCGATACTGGCCATTGGCCACGTATCCCCTTGGGACACTCTCTCCTGGTCCGGACCTGTTCGTGCAATTGAAATTGAGGTGGCCCTCTTGTCCACACGCATAGCACATCGGGAGAATCGAGCCTCCAGCCTGCGGTTCGTTCTCTCTTCCTTTAGTCAGCGGTACCTCCCTCAAAGCCTCTCGTTTTTGTTCCGCCTCTCTCAGCCCCGTGATCCACTCATCTAGACTACGGTGAGGATACTTCTGGATCTCCTCCAATAACCACATACGGCCTTGTTCCTCCTTGAGCCCCCGAGTGATTGCATCTCCCAACAGGGCCTTATCATATTTATGACCATGGTGGTTCAACTCATCGTTTAAATCGAGCATAGCTTCATAATATTCAAGAAGCGTTTCGTTGCTCCGTTGTTTCCGATTCATCACCTTCTGAATGGCGTCGTACGTGGCCGTCTGCCCGCCGTATTGCTGCTTCAAATAACAAGTTAATTGGTCTACGGTTTCCCAGTCTCTGCGTGCATTGCATACGCGATCTGCCGCAGGCCCCGCAAGATGCCTTATTATGAATTGGATTCGACTGACTTCGTCTCCGTCCAGCGGCTTGAGGGTTCGGTCAACCTCTCTTAACCACTTCCCTACCTCTACTCCTGGCCTACCGTCGAACTTAGACATGGTCAACCCAGCCCCAAGACTAGTTCCCTCTCTACTATTGTGTCTCCTCATCTCCCACATTGTCTCATCGTGCTGTATTTGATACTGTGTCTTTACCCTATCTAGTGCATCCCCCAACAGAACTAGGTGTTGTTGATGTTCCTTCTCTAACTGTTGCAATTGTGTGTGGTACTCCCCCCTTAACTGTTGTACATATACTCCATACTCCCCCCTGATTTGGTTTGCCCATGCCTGACATTCCCCATTGATCTTCCTTTCTAACTGTTCCAATCGTTCCTGGTACTCTCCCCGGATTTTCCCCTCTAGCTTCCCATTACGTTCCACGAACTCTTCTCTCAACTGTACCAACCCCGGGCTGTCTCTCCTTTTCTCCGAGTAACCCCGCACCGTCAACCACAACAAACCCATTCCCACGGCGAGCATGAGTAGAGTTGGGGTCACACTCTCCACCGTTTCCATCCACTCCATGATTACGCCCATTATCCCAACCACAGAACTATCAGTCACGAAATAAAAACTAAGCTCTGCTACCATTTGTAACCGGTCGGAATTTACTGGACTTTATTTTCTCACTTGACTTGGGGTTTATTAAAGATTAATAGATGGTAATGGCAGTGGAAGCGCCCCTTTGAGAAAAATCCCGAACCAGCACAAGAACACTTAAATCTACTAAACAAAATGAATTGTCCGTGACCCTTGGAAGGATAGCGTCTGTGACTGGGATGAATGAGACACTGTAAAATTTAGACACTTATATTCCCTCCAACACTACAAACACAATCAAATAATGGTACACCAATATGAGCACCTCTTAACTTGAACTTAAAACACTACTCTGGGGAATAAAAGTTAAACATGATATAGAAATTATTAGAAACTCAGGCAACAATAAATTTGAAGTATTAAGAAATGTTGCTTGCACACATGAAACAGGCCTTAAGGGCTTTCAACAAAATAATATCCAGCACTGAGAAAATGGTATTCAAAAATAAGAAATTAATAATTCCACCATGAATAGGCCTAAAGGGCACTCAATATAATTATGTTACACTAACAGATGCAGGCCTTAAGGGATTTCAACAAAATAATATCAGTCACTGAGGAAATGGTATTAAAAAATAAGAAATTAAATACCCTACAATGAATAGGCCTTAAGGGCACTCAATATAATTATGTTACACCAACAGATGCACACCTCCTAACCTAACTTAAACACTACTCTGGGGAACAAAGGTTATATCAGAGATTGAAACTATAAAGAAATTTTAAATGCACACAGCATACATTAGTAACTGAAAAAATAGTATTAACTAGACACAAAAATATTGTCACAATTATAAAGACGTTACTGAGTCCAATACCCGTGAACCATGCTCCCTAACCTAACACACACACAGATTCCACCTGCACTCCGTAGTCGTTTAAGGCACAACCAACAGGCACCCGTAGTTGAAGGCCCAAATCAGCCTTTCTCCACCTTGGAAAGTGTACCTCTAACTCCACTGACTCTTGGCCCCAGTGTGCGGTCCTGTATCACTCAGCTGGCCTCACTTTACCCCCAGTACATCCATGAAACGGAAGGGAGTGAGCCAATCAGACCTTGTACAGTTGAGAGAAGCTTTAGCTTCCCGTTAGCAAGAGGGTTTCACTAAGCTGCTCGAGACATGTGGTGTTGTGAGCCGAGGTAGAGGAGAGCTGATGACCCCAACGATCGTCCCGTCGTCAGCTGGGCACCCAGACGGCTAGATTCCCTCAAGAGATCCTTTGATACCCCGCTAAACAGTGACAGGCCTACACTGATCGGTCCAATGGCGACAATCGCCACCCTCAATCATCAACGGCAGTCTCATACGGCAGTCAATCTCTCGCAGTCATCACTCTCGCAATCAATTTCTCGCAGTCAAGTGGGTTCTGACGGAAACCCTGAAATGAACTCACTGTTAGCTCTTGTTAACTTTACCACTGCCCTATCTAACCCTGTCTGAGATCGAATGAGACTTACTTGTTATACTGCAATAGTGCAACACAGGTGACTAGGCCACGTGACTATTCCTGTGGACGGACGTGCAGGTACGTCCTGTAGGTCCATTCACTTTCACGTGACTGAGGACCAGCCAGCGTCGCGTCTCTCCAAGGCGCTAGCTTAGGCCTACGTGACATATTTTCCGCCTAACTAATAACTCCTTGGGACACCCTTAACATTTTTCAGACTGATAAACGATCTATAATAATTCCAAATTCAATAATAGTCCCTTAACTTCATGAATCGCATCATTATTAATTCGGCAAATTATTTTTTATATCATATAGGCCTAGTTCCACAACCTCCCACTATGTGCGGGGAGCGCTCTCTTCCCTCAGACGACCTTGAAAGCTCAGTATCGCCAATGGCGCGGCATTTGACATTACTCTGAAATTTCTGAATATTACATACTGTATATATATATATATATATATATATATATATATATATATATATATATATATATATATATATATATATATATATATATATATATATATATATATATATATATATATATATGTATGTATATATATATTATATATATATAAATATATATATATGTAACCGGTCGGAATTTGCTGGACTTTAATTTCTCACTTGACTTGGGGTTTATTAAAATTTAATAGATGGTAAAGGCAGTGGAAGCGCCCCTTTGAGAAAAATCCCGAACCAGCACAAGAACACTTAAATCTACTACACAAAATGAACTGTCCGTGACCCGTGGAAGGATAGCGTCTGTGACTGGGATGAATGAGACACACTGTAAAATTTAGACACTTATATTCCCTCCAACACTACAAACACAATCAAATAATGGTACACCACTATGCGCACCTGTTAACTTAAACTTTAAACACTACTCTGGGGAATAAAAGTTATACATGACATAGAAATTATTAGAAACACAGGCAACAATAAATTTGAAGTATTAAGAAATGTTGTTTGCACACATGAACAGGCCTTAAGGGCTTTCACAAAATAATATCAGTCACTTAGGAAATGGTACTAAAAAATAAGAAATTAAATACTCCACAATGAATAGGCCTTAAGGGTCTTCAACAAAATAATATCAGTCATAGGAAATGTAGTACTAAAAAATAAGAAATTAAATACTCCACAATGAATAGGCCTTAAGGGTTTTCAACAAAATAATATCAGTCACTGAGGAATTGTAATAAAATATAAGAAATTAAATACTCTACAATGAATAGGCCTTAAGGGCTTTCAACAAAATAATATCAGTCACTGAGGAAATGGTAATAAAATTTACGAAATTAAATACTCTACAATGAATAGGCCTTAAGGGCACTCAACAAAATTATAGCACCCCAACAGATGTACACTTCCTAACCTAACCTACCCACTACTCTGGGGAACAAGGTTATACCTGAGATCAGAATTATGAAGAACAATTAGAGGCATTAAAAGAATCAAATCACAGTATCACTCTGGTTCCACTTAATGGCACAAACATTCAAAACAATATTATCAAAATTATTTAGAAACTATTAAACTACACACGTCAAGATAATATCAGTCTGAGGAATGGTGTTAACTACACCCGTAATAAGGGAGGGAAAATGTTCCTCTAGGTATTTCCTAGAGACCTAGACTCACAGTCACAGTGTGTGACCATTAGTTTACTCAGATAGCCTCAGTGTACTCCCAGTGCGTCCATAAAGCGGAAGGGAGTGAGCCAATCAGACCTTGTACAGTTGAGAGAAACTTTAGCTTCCCGTTAGCAAGAGGGTTTCACTAGCTGCTCGGGACATGTGGGGTTGTGCACCGGAGTGGTAAGAACTGATCACCCACTGCTGATGCTGGTCCCGTCTCGTTTTAGTTGTCGGGAGCACTCGTTCACTCAAGAGATCCTTTGCTACCCCGCTAAACAGTGACAGGCCTACACTGGTCGGTCCAATGGCGACAATCGCCACCCTCAATCATCAACGGCAGTCAATCTCTCGCAGTCAACTCCGGTCAACTCCAGTCAAGTGGGTTCTGACGGAAACCCTGAAATGAACTCACTGTTAGCTCTAGTTTACTTTATCATTGCCCTATCTAACCCTGTCTGAGATCGAAGGAGACTTACTTGTTATACTGCAATAGCGCAGCACAGGTGACTAGGCCACGTGACTATTTCTGATGGACGCGCGGAACGTCTTGTCTGTGTGAATGCTCTCCGGGACTGGGCCTAGCCAGCGTCGCGTCTCCCCACGGCGTTAGCTTGGTCCTACGTGATATATTTACCGCCTAACTAATAACTCCTTGGGACACCCGTAACATTATTCAGACTGCTAAGCGATCTATAATAATTTCAAATTCAATAATAGTCCCTTAACTTCATGAATCGCATCATTATTAATTCGGTAAATCACATTTAATATCATATAGGCCTAGTTCACTTAATCTACCATTCTGACGAGCAGCGCTCCTCCCCTCAGATGACCTTGAGCGCTCAGTATCTCATGCACTCATAGGCGGGGCATTTTAGAAATTACTCTGAAATTTCTGAATATATATATATATATATATATATATATATATATATATATATATATATATATATATATATATATATATATATATATATATATATATATATATATATATATATATATATATATATATATATATATATATGTAACCCCATTCATTTGCTGGACTTTAATTTCTCACTTGACTTGGGGTTTATTAAAATTTAATAGATGGTAAAGGCAGTGGAAGCGCCCCTTTGAGAAAAATCCCGAACCAGCATAAGAACACTTAAATCTACTACAAAAATGAACTGTCCGTGACCCGTGGAAGGATAGCGTCTGTGACTGGGATGAATGAGACACACTGTAAAATTTAGACACTTATATTCCTCCAACACTACAAACACAATCAAATAATGGTACACCAATATGCGCACCTCTTAACTTAAACTTTAAACACTACTCTGGGGAATAAAAGTTATACATGACATAGAAATTATTAGAAACACAGGCAACAATAAATTTGAAGTATTAAGAAATGTTGTTTGCACACATGAACAGGCCTTAAGGGCTTTCACAAAATAATATCAGTCACTTAGGAAATGGTACTAAAAAATAAGAAATTAAATACTCCACAATGAATAGGCCTTAAGGGTTTTCAACAAAATAATATCAGTCACTGAGGAATGGTAATAAAATATAAGAAATTAAATACTCTACAATGAATAGGCCTTAAGGGCTTTCAACAAAATAATATCAGTCACTGAGGAAATGGTAATAAAATTTACGAAATTAAATACTCTACAATGAATAGGCCTTAAGGGCACTCAACAAGATAATATCAGTCACTGAGGAAATGGTAATAAAATTTAAGAAATTAAATACTCTACAATGAATAGGCCTTAAGGGCACTCAACAAAATTATAGCACCCCAACAGATGCACACTTCCTAACCTAACTTAACCACTACTCTGGGGAACAAGGTTATACCTGAGATCAGAATTATGACGAACAATCAGATGCATTAAAAGAATCAATCACAGTATCACTCTGGTTCCACTTAATGGCACAAACATTCAAAAAAACACTACTATCGAAATTATTTAAGAAATATTAAACTACACACGTCAAGATAATATCAGTCTTAGGAATGGTGTTAACTACACCCGTAATAAGGAAGATAAAATGTTCCTCTAGGTATCTCCTAGAGTCCTAGACTCACGGTCTCAGTGTGTGACCATTAATATACTCAGATAGCCTCAGTGTACTCCCAGTGCGTCCATAAAGCGGAAGGGAGTGAGCCAATCAGACCTTGTACAGTTGAGAGAAACTTTAGCTTCCCGTTAGCAAGAAGGTTTCACTAGCTGCTCGGGACATGTGGGGTTGTGCACCGGAGTGGTAAGAACTGATCACCCACTGCTGATGCTGGTCCCGTGTCGTTTTAGTTGTCGGGAGCACTCGTTCACTCAAGAGATCCTTTGCTACCCTGCTAAACAGTGACAGGCCTACACTGATCGGTCCAATGGCGACAATCGCCACCCTCAATCATCAACGGCAGTCAATCTCTCGCAGTCAACTCGGTCAACTCCAGTCAACTCCAGTCAACTCCAATCAAGTGGGTTCTGACGGAAACCCTGAAATGAACTCACTGTTAGCTCTAGTTTACTTTATCACTGCCCTATCTAACCCTGTCTGAGATCGAATGAGACTTACTTGTTATACTGCAATAGCGCAGCACAGGTGACTAGGCCACGTGACTAGTTCTGATGGACGCGCGGAACGTCTTGTCTGTGTGAATGCTCTCCGGGACTGGCCTAGCCAGCATCGCGTCTCCCCAAGGCGCTAGCTTGGGCCTACGTGATATATTTTCCGCCTAACTAATAACTCCTTGGGACACCCGTAACATTATTCAGACTGCTAAACGATCTATAATAATTTCAAATTCAATAATAGTCCCTTAACTTCATGAATCGCATCATTATTAATTCGGTAAATCATATTTAATATCATATAGGCCTAGTTCCGCAATCTCTCGCTACGAGCAGGCAGCGCTCCCTCCCCTCAGATGACCTTGAACGCTCAGTATCACTCATGGCGGGGCATTTGAAATTACTCTGAAATTTCTGGATATCACAATCGACCCCCCTAAAAAAAGACAGCACTGTCCTCATGTGCTGAGAAAACATGCATACGACCCCCCTAAAATTTTGTTCTAAGGACTGCACCTCACCCCTTTAGCGTGCTAAATGCAGCATTGTCTTCTCTTCTCTCCTTTTCTCTCCCGCTAACACTCGACCCCCCTAAAAAAAAGACAGCACTGCCCTCATGTGCTGAGAGAACAACTTAGAACCCACCTTCAACTCTGTACTATTCCACTCGCAGCTAGCAACTCCATTTCTTCCTAGCCCAACTCAATCCAACCAGAACATCACGCTCCCCTTTTGCCTGGCCCTTAACTAGAGAACCAATGTCAAAATTAATACCAGCCCAAAACAAACATGCTCTCCTTTGGCCTGGCCCTTGAACAAAGAGGAACCAGTGTCAAAAAAAATACACAGTCCAAAACAAGCATGCTCTCCTTTTGCCTGGCCCTTGAACTAAGAGGAACCAGTGTCAAAAAAAATACTCAGTCCATCTCCAACATGCTCTCCTTTTGCCTGGCCCTTGAGCTAAGAGGAACCAGTGTCAAAACAATACTCAGTCCACGTCTCCGAACCTCATGCCGGCAGACCAACCCTCTGACAATGTACCAGTCCATCTTAGTGAGGCCCTGGACATTACAACCGTACTCTCAATCCCGCTCATGACAGCAACTCAATCCCGCTCATGACAGCAACTCAATCCCGCTCATGACAGCAACCACTACTCAACGCACATCTCTGACCTAACCATCTCTCCAATCCCCTCTGATGACCTGCCCCTTCTCATTACCCTGCAACCTAAACTGTAATCGGTCGGCTTCGTCTTGTCTCTCAGCTGGAGGGCTCGATCAACCTCTCTGAACTACTTACGTACCCCTATATTTCCCACTTGGACCTCACACTTCCTTGACTGCTGGACGTGTGCCTGACATTCACCCCTTGTTTCCTCCCTGAACCGTTGAATGTGTGCCTGAGACTCCCACTTGAACCTGTTTACCTGTGCTTGATAATCCCTCTTTCGGTCTCCGAACTCCTCTCTCAGCTGTACCAAGGTCCCGCGGCCGTCTCTCTTCCTCCTCATACACATCTCTACTGTCAAGCCTAACCAACTCAGTCCGGGCACAAGGATGAGCATCAGTGCGAGTTCAATCCCTACCATTACTAACCAACACATGATGGCGTTCATTATCCCAACCACAGTACTATCAGTCACGACATTAAAAACTACGCTCTGCTACCATTTGTAACCGGTCGGAATTTGCTGGACTTTAATTTCTCACTTGACTTGGGGTTTATTAAAATTTAATAGATGGTAAAGGCAGTGGAAGCGCCCCTTTGAGAAAAATCCTGAACCAGCACAAGAACACTTAAATCTACTACACAAAATGAACTGTCCGTGACCCGTGGAAGGATAGCGTCTGTGACTGGGATGAATGAGACACACTGTAAAATTTAGACACTTATATTCCCTCCAACACTACAAACACAATCAAATAATGGTACACCAATATGCGCACCTCTTAACTTAAACTTTAAACACTACTCTGGGGAATAAAAGTTATACATGACATAGAAATTATTAGAAACACAGGCAACAATAAATTTGAAATATTAAGAAATGTTGTTTGCACACATGAACAGGCCTTAAGGGCTTTCACAAAATAATATCAGTCACTTAGGAAATGGTACTAAAAAATAAGAAATTAAATACTCCACAATGAATAGGCCTTAAGGGTTTTCAACAAAATAATATCAGTCACTGAGGAATGGTAATAAAATATAAGAAATTAAATACTCTACAATGAATAGGCCTTAAGGGCACTCAACAAAATTATAGCACCCCAACAGATGCACACTTCCTAACCTAACTTAACCACTACTCTGGGGAACAAGGTTATACTTGAGATCAGAATTATGAAGAACAATCAGATGCATTAAAAGAATCAAATCACAGTATCACTCTGGTTCCACTTAATGACACAAACATTAAAAAAAACACTACTATCAAAATTATTTAAGAAATATTAAACTATACACGTCAAGATAATATCAGTCTGCGAAATGGTATTAACTACACCCGTAATAAGGAAGATAAAATGTTCCTCTAGGTATCTCCTAGAGTCCTAGACTCACGGTCTCAGTGTGTGACCATTAATATACTCAGATAGCCTCAGTGTACTCCCAGTGCGTCCATGGGCAGGAAGAGAGTGAGCCAATCAGACCTTGTGCAGTTGAGAGGAGCTTTGGCTTCCCGTTAGCAAGAGGGTTTCACTAAGCGGCTCGGGACATGTGGTGTTGTGAGCCGACGCGTTGAGAGCCGTCCGGGTGGACGGCTAGATTCCCTCAAGAGATCCTTTGGTACCCCGCTAAACAGTGACAGGCCTACTCTGATCGGTCCAATGGCGACAAACGCCACCCTCAATCATCAACGGCAGTCTCAAACGGCAGTCAATCTCTCGCAGTCAAACTCCAGTCAACTCCGGTCAACTCCAGTCAAGTGGGTTCTGACGGAAACCCTGAAATGAACTCACTGTTAGCTCTAGTTTACTTTATCACTGCCCTATCTAACCCTGTCTGAGATCGAATGAGACTTACTTGTTATACTGCAATAGCGCAGCACAGGTGACTAGGCCACGTGACTATTTCTGTGATGGACGCGCGGAACGTCTTGTCTGTGTGAATGCTCTCCGGGACTGGGGCTAGCCAGCATCGCGTCTCCCCAAGGCGCTAGCTTGGGCCTACGTGATATATTTTCCGCCTAACTAATAACTCCTTGGGACACCCGTAACATTATTCAGACTGCTAAACGATCTATAATAATTTCAAATTCAATAATAGTCCCTTAACTTCATGAATCGCATCATTATTAATTCGGTAAATCATTTAATATCATATAGGCCTAGTTCCGCAATCTCTCGCTACGAGCAGGCAGCGCTCCCTCCCCTCAGATGACCTTGAACGCTCAGTATCACTCATGGCGGGGCATTTGAAATTACTCTGAAATTTCTGGATATCACAATCGACCCCCCTAAAAAAAAGACAGCACTGTCCTCATGTGCTGAGAAAACATGCATACGACCCCCCTAAAATTTTGTTCTAAGGACTGCACCTCACCCCTTTAGCGTGCTAAATGCAGCATTTGTCTTCTCTTCTCTCCATTTCTCTCCCGCTAACATATATATATATATATATATATATATATATATATATATATATATATATATATATATATATATATATATATATATATATATATATATATATATATATATATATATATATATATATATATATATATATATGCATGATCTAGGTATATGCTGATAACCACAAGGAAAGAAGAAAACACGAAGTTCCCAAGTGCTTTCGTGTAATGTTATACTGTACTGTAGCGCTGATTTTACACCTTACCTTGTAGGAGTTCGTGGTATAATGTTGTCTAGCACTCAGTTGTCTAGCACTCAGGATGGATGGAAACTCTAAGGTGGTTTTCTTGTATAATATATGTTATATGATAGACAGTCTTGTGCTGGAGGTGCCGTGTGGTGAGGGGCTGCTCAGTAGAAACGTTCGGTGAGTAGCGTGTTGTAGGAGGTAGATGTGCAGGAGCTTCGTTAGAGAAGATGTTGCCTGTTGCTGGCCTCCTGGTTGAATGAATGCTGACAGCGTGGAGCTTGCTGGAGGAGGTGTTGCTTGTTCAGGAAGATGGGCAGAAAGAATCTCAATGGAGAGACAGAGCTTATATACCCAGCAGCCGCGAGTCCTCTATGAGTCATGTTGGGAAAACCCGAGAAAGTCACCGGTCACTAGTTCCGTTGCTAGGTAACGGTAACATCTGCTGTCGCCGCTCGCTTGGTTGCTAGGATAAGGCGGCGCATCGGAATGCAGATACTCATTTGTAGGGGAGGCGTCCACTACAATGCTCCCCCTCCCCTCCCGGCACGGCGGGAGGCTGGATGTTGTCCGGGTTGTGTCCCACACATAACACATACCGGGCAGGTGTATGTACGACTCGACCGCTACGTGTAACAACTCCGTCTAGTGACACAAAACCTGTGGGAGAATTAGGAGGAGAAAGAGGGTTTGGGATTAGAGGAGGTTGTACAAGCAATGGTTGTTGTGCTCCTGCTGCTGCAGGGGCTGCGTCAGGAGGAGGGTCCATGGCAGGAGCAGGTTCTATGATAGAAGGGAGGTCTATTACAGGTTCAGGTTCTATGACAGGAGGAGGGTCTATGACAGGAGCAGGTTCTATGATAGAAGGGAGGTCTATTACAGGTTCAGGTTCTATGACAGGAGCAGGTTGTACATGAGGGTGAAAAGAGGGTGCCCCGAAATGTCGTGGGCGTGGTGTTGCTGCCGGTGGTAACTGCGGGTAGACTGGTGCAGGCGTAGTTTGTTGATGGTGCTGCTGGGCTGGGGGCCCGACGGGTAAGGCGGCCGGTTTGACTCGGTCTATGCTGACGGTGTCATGTCTGCCATTCCGGATAATTGTCAGGAACTTTGCTGAACGGGTAACCACCTGGAAGGGTCCATCGTAGGGGCGTTGTAATGGGTTGCGGTGAGCATCATGCCTGACGAAAACATACTCGGCTGTGAGTAGTGCAGGAGGGATGTGTTCAGGGCGCCGAGTAGGCTGGCGTGGAGCAGTAGCTCTGAATGCAGAAACTGCTTGTCGTAGCTTTTGGAGTAAGTCGTGACGAACGGCTGGAGTGGTTTGGTTGGGATCAGGAGGGAGTGAGAAATCCCCGGGTAGCCGAAGGGGCTCGCCTAGTGTCAGATCTGCTGGGCTACAGTCCATATCCTCCTTGTGTGACGCACGGATGCCGAGGAGCACTAAGGGAAGCGCATCAGTCCAGCTGTAAGGGTCGTGCTGTGCCTTGAGTGCGTCCTTCAGCTGCCGGTGAAAACGCTCTACCATGCCGTTGGCTTGAGGGTGGTATGCTGTAGTGCGTTGTCTAGACGTGCCGAGGAACTGTAGGAGGTGCTGCCAGAGTTGTGACTCAAACTGTACTCCTCGGTCAGTGATTACGGTTGCGGGGGGGGCCAAAACGGGAAACCCAACCGGACATGAAGGCGCGGACAGTAGTCTCTGCTGTAGCGTTGGGCATGGGAATTGCTTCTGTCCACCTGGTGAAACGGTCGATGCAGGTGAAGATGTAGGTGCTACCGTAGGATGATGGTAGAGGTCCCACGATGTCGAGGTGTACTACTTGAAAACGTCCTTTGGGAATAGGGAAGGCTTGTATTTTGGAGGACTGGCAGGCCAGGCACTGGGCAGCCCATTTCTTAGTATCAGACTTGATGCCGGGCCAGACGACACGTTGCGTGAGGAGGCGCTGGGAGGCCCGCACACCCGGGTGGCTGAGACCATGGATGCGGTAGAAAACAGCGCGGCGGTGGACGTGAGGCACGAATGGTCTAGGCTGTCCACAGGATACGTCGCACCACAATTTTATCTTTGTGCCAGGAACAGGGAGTTCTTGGAGTATGAGGCCTGAGGGGGATGTCTTGTATGCTGCCAGGTCTTCGTCTTTCTCTTGAGCCGCGGCTAGCTGCCCATAATCAATGGGTGGAGATGAGGGAAGAATGGTGGATATACAACGAGAGAGGGCGTCGGCGATCTCGTTGTGGCTGCCTTTAATGTGTTGGACGTCGCTGGAGAACTCCGAGATGTAAGCCAAGTGGCGCAGGACACGAGGTGTATGTGACTGGGAAGCTGAAGCGAAGGCGTGGACGAGGGGCTTGTGATCAGTGAAGATGGTGAACTGACGGGTCTTGGAAGTGCAGCCAGGTATATGGCCAGGAGTTCTCGATCAAAAGCGCTGTACTTGAGGTGTGGTGGTTGAAGCCGTTGCGAGAAGAAAGCAACGGGCATGAAAATTCCGTTGATCTCCTGCTGTAAGACGGCGCCCACTGCAGTAGTAGAAGCGTCTGTTGTGAGAGTGGTCCGGGCGTTAGGTGCGGGGTGGGCCAGGAGGGTGAGGCGTGTAATGTGCTGTTTGATAGTGGTGAATGCCGTAGTAGCCTCTTGAGTCCACATGAGAGGCTTGTGAGACTTCTTTGGGCGTCCCTTGAGAAGGTCGTGTAGGGGGGCTAGGACGGTGGCAGCTTTGTCAATGAAGCGGTGGTAGTAGTTGACTAAACCCAGGAATTCTCGGAGTTTCTTCGCCGTTTCAGGTTTGGGGAACTCCCTTCTCGCGGTTATCTTCTGTGGTAGGGGTTGTATGCCACTGGGCGAGACTCTGTGACCGAGGAAATCGATGGCCGAGGTCCCAAAGACGCACTTAGCAGGATGAACTTTCATGTTGTTGTTCTGCAGGCGTTGGAGAAGGAGTTGTAGGTGGTGTCGGTGCTCGGCAGGCGTCGAAGATGCGACGAGGATGTCGTCAATGTAGACGGTGACAAAATCGAGGTCGCGAAGCATATGGTCCATGAACCTCTGGAAAGTCTGTGCTGCATTGCGTAAGCCAAAACTCATGAAAGTGTACTCGAAGAGTCCGAACGGAAGTGGTGATGGCTGTCTTCTGGCTATCTGCCGGTTCTACTGGGATCTGGTGGAAGGCACGCTCCAAGTCGATCTTCGAGAAGATAGTCTTGCCATGAAGTTTGTGGTGAAAGTCCTGGACATGCGGAATAGGGTACCTGTCAGGTTTGGTGACGAGATTCAGGGCTCTGTAGTCGCCACACACCCTCCACTCACCGGGTGTTCGCTTAGGAACCATGTGAAGAGGCGATCCCCAGGGACTCCTTGAAGGGCGAATGATGCCGTCTTGCAGTAGTTTGTTGAATTCTACTTTGGCTGTGTACAGGAGCTCAGGGCGCAGGCGGCGAGGGCGTGAAAAGACTGGTGGTCCTTTGGTTTCGATGTGGTGGAAAATTCCCGATGTAGGTGGTGGGGGTAGGGAGACTCGGGGTGAGAAAAGCTCCTTGAATTCGTCGAGCAAGGAGGAGAACTCGTTGGAAGGCGCAAGACAGGTGATAGTGTCGGTGTGTCTGGCACGGGAACCCTGGATCTTGCGTGCTGTAGGCTCATGGATGAGGCATAGATGACTTGGTTTGACGCCGAGCTCGTGGAAGGTAAGGAAGTCGAAACCAAGGATGGGTTGAGACACGTTTGCTATCACGAATAACCAACGCAGAGTCTTGGGCAGACCGAGGTCTAAGACGAGGGTGCGTACGCCGTAGGAGGCGATGGAGGCACCGTTGGCAGCGAACAGGTCATACGAGGGTTGCTTTGACTTGTCTCGTAGTGAGGGAGGGATGAGGCTGACCGATGAACCTGTGTCGATGAGGAACTTCTTGCCGGAGGTGCGGTCGGTGACACGCAGTAATGAGACGCCTGGAGGGACGGAGGCTGAGGCGTCTACCAGCCTCCGGTGTTGCCGTTTCCCGAATAGGTGCAATAGGGCTCACAGTTTCGAGCATTGCGGCCGAAAGTCTGGTGATACCAGCAGAGGGTAAATTTGTTGTGCTGGGGGTTGGCTGCTGTGTGTCGGAACTTGTAGGGCGTAGTGTGTGAGTCAGGAACTGACGCAGCAGCGGGTATGGAGGAGCAGAACTGCTCAATGGTGTCCATCCTGAAGTTCAAAATTTGCAACAGGTCCTTGATGTCTTGTGAGGTATTGTTCGGCTGAGGGGTGTTGACCCGGCTTACAAGTTCGATGGTAGGTACTGGTGTGACCGTGGCGGCAAGGGGTGCAGCAGCGCACTCGTTAAAAATTCTATCTGCCGCGGTTGCATATAGTTCTGGTGTCGTAGAGTAATCTACTGCGGACAGGATGTTGCATACTTCTGTGGGTAGCTTTTGTGCGTGAAGCTGGTGCAGGATAGAGTCGGGGAGTCTGTCTGTGTGACGGGAGTTCAGCCGACACATCTCCTCCCAGAGACGTCCCGGGGTTGAGTTCCCGAGGGAGATAGAGGATAGATCTTGCAGGAGATTGGGGCTGGTCTGTTGATAACACGTCTTCAAGGCAGCCCGCAGGGTAGCGAATTTGTTGTCATCTGGAGGGTTGGAAATGGTTTGTGAGACCCGCGTGGCCACTTCCGTGGGCAAGGCACAGAGCAGGGCGCAATACTTTTGTTCGTCGGTCGCTCGTGAGCCGGCGAGGGCTGCTTCCAAATGGTCTAGCCAGTCCTCGACGTTGTGGTTGAAAGTCGGCAGAGAGATCCGTCCGTCCTCCATCCTGTGTGAGTGCTTATCTCCGGGAGTCACCATTTGTCTGGTGCTGGAGGTGCCGTGTAGTGAGGGGCTGCTCAGTAGAGACGTTCGGTGAGTAGCGTGTTGTAGGAGGTAGATGTGCAGGAGCTTCGTTAGAGAAGATGTTGCCTGTTGCTGGCCTCCTGGTTGAATGAATGCTGACAGCGTGGAGCTTGCTGGAGGAGGTGTTGCTTGTTCAGGAAGATGGGCAGAATGAATCTCAATGGAGAGACAGAGCTTATATACCCAGCAGCCGCGAGTCCTCTATGAGTCATGTTGGGAAAACCCGAGAAAGTCGCCGGTCACTAGTTTCGTTGCTAAGTTACCGTACCATCTGCTGTCGTCGCTCGCTTGGTTGCTAGGATACGGCGGCGCATCGGAATGCGAATAGCAGTTGTAGGGGAGACGTCCACTACAATATATATATATATATATATATATATATATATATATATATATATATATATATATATATATATATATATATATATATATATATAATTATATATATATATGGACTTCTATCTGGTACCTCGTGTTTCATACCAGCTGGATTCGGTAAAATGCTACTGACACCACATACGAGGCACGGGCAGTTCCCAATGAGGTTCACGGCGCCATCAGCTCGATGAACAGGCTTTGTGTGAAATATAACAGAGTCTAGGACTGCTTTTAGTGTCCTTGTGGGTTGGTCGGTAGCGTTCCCTAGTCCCACCCAGTAGGTCGAGGGTTCGATTCCTGGCTGGTGAGGTCGATTATATTATATATTATATTATATAATAGTTATATATATATATATATATATATATATATATATATATATATATATATATATATATATATATATATATATATATATATATATATATAATGTAACTGGTCGGAATTACTGGACAATAAATTCTCACTTGACTTGGGGTTTATTAATTATTAGATGGAAATTGCAGTGGAAGCGCCCCTTTGAGAATAAACCCGAACCAGCACAAGAAAACTTAAATTTACAAAACAAAATTTTTTCTTTGTGACCCGTGGAAGGATAGCATCTGTGACTGGGATGAATGAGACACACTGTAAAATTTAGACACTTATATTCCCTCCAACACTACAGACACAATCAAATAATGGTACGCCAACATATGCGCACCTCTTAACCTGAACTTAAAACACTACTTCTCTGGGATAAAAGTTATACATGATATTGAAATTATTAGAAACTCGGACAATGCCTCATTAGACAACAATAAATTCAAAGTATTAAGAAATGTTGCTTGCACACATGAAACAGGCCTTAAGGGCTTTCAACAAATTAATATCAATCACTGAGGAAATGGTATGAAAAAATAAGAAATTATTAATTCCATCATGCATAGGCCTACAGGGCACTCAATAGAATTATGTTACACCAACAGATGCAGGCCTTAAGGGTTTTCAACAAAATAATAAAAATCACTGAAAAAATGGTATTAAAAAAATAAGATATTAATAGCTCTGCAATGAATAGGCCTTAAGCGCCCTCAACAAAATTATATTACCCCAACAGATACACACCTCCTAACCTAACTTAAACACTACTCTGGGGAACAAAGGTTATACCTGAGATTGAAATTATAAAGAAACATTAAATGCATTAAAGGAACTAAATCACATTATCACTTACAACATAAGGGAGAAACTCATCTGAAAAACAGTTCCCTCATTCTCTGGTTTCAATTAGTGACACAAACATTAAAAACAATACTATCACAATTATTTAAGAAATATTAATTACACACAGCAAGACAATATCAGTCACTGAAAAAAATATTATCACTAGATTAAGAAGTTACTGAGTCCACCAATACCCGTGAACCATGCTCCTAACCTAACACATAGATTCCACTTGTACTCCGCAGTTTTTTTAAGGCACAACCAACAGGCCCCCGTAGTTTAAGGCCCAAGCCAGCCTTTCTCAACCTTAGAAATGTACCTCTTAAGTTCCACTGGACTCTTGGTCCCAGTGTGTGACCCTGTATCACTCAGCTGGCTTCACTTTACCCCCAGTACATCCATGAAACGGAAGGGGGTGAGCCAATCAGACCTTGTACAGTTGAGAGAATCTTTAGCTTCCCGTTAGCAAAAGGTTTTTACTAAGCTGCTTGAAGATATGTGGTATTGTGAGCCGAAGTAAAGGAGAGCTGATGACCCCAAACGATCGTCGCGTCGTTAGTTGGGCACCTAGACGGCTAGTTTCACTCCAACTCTCACCATACTCAACAGGTGGCTCAAACCCAGGTCAGTGGACCGTCATACAGCTCATTTCACCACTCGTCTCATACCGCCAGTGGACGTTATCATACCGCGTGGGGTCTACAGAACCCTGAAAAACCCGAGCTGTTAGCTATTGTCTCACATCACCGTTTGTTCCTACCGCCCTATCTAGCTTTGTCTGAGATTGAATAAAACTTACTTGTTAATACTGATGCTAAATAAACGAAGGAGCCAGGTCACCCGATCCCTCTCTCCTGGGTACATCACAGAGGTGGTCCTTGACCTCTCTCACAACTCCCCAGCCACGCTTGCTCACTGGTTCACGTTTTGCCGGAATGACTGATTTACCAGACGATTAACAGCTTAATTAGGACGTACGCAACATTGCCAGACAGGGAAACGATCAATAATTATTTTTAATTTAATAACTGATATTTAATTTCATAATTCGCCTCCATAGTAATTCGGTAAATTACATTTAATATTGTATAGGCCTACTTCCACAACCTCTCGCTACGTGCGAGAGCGCGGTCTTCCCTCAGACGACCTTGAACTCAGTCTCTCCAATGGCGCGGCGTTTGAAATTACACTGAAATTTCTGAATATTATATATATATATATATATATATATATATATATATATATATATATATATATATATAATAAAATCACACAGGAAAACTGGAAACAGTGGAGCACCTTATCTATCGTCTTTATTCAAGACATCTTCACAGGGAACTGAATTTACAGGGACTGAGAGAGGCTTATATACACAGGGTGACCTTACAAAACATGAGGTCCATGACATACACTAATCCACACACCACCACCACCACCTCAAACATAAGAGTAGCTTATAAGAAAGGGCGACGTAACTAGTCATGTTAAGTCAGGTAAAAAATCTGATGTTAATGTTCGAAATAAGGCATACAGAGTATTAGGTTTTATATCTAGTAGTGTAAGTAATAAGAGTTCAGAGGTCTTATTGCAACTATATCTTGCGCTAGTCAGGCCGCACCTCGATTATGCGGTTCAGTTCTAGTGCCCTTATTATAGAATGGATATCAATTCACTGGAGTCGGTGCAGCGAAGAATGGCGAAAATGATTCCGGGACTTAGAAACCTTCTATATCAAGATAGGTTAAAGAAACTAAACTTGCATTCCCGAGAAAGACGAAGAGTGCGGGGAGATATGGTAGAAGTGAGCATTAACGGCACTAAATCCCCAAGGCTCAGTACTTTGGCCATTATTATTTATTATATACATAAACGACATAGATATCGACATAGACAGCAACATAAGTAAATTTGCTGATGACACTAAAATAGGACATATTATTAAATCTAAAGAGGACACCGCAAAACTACAGAAAGATCTAAACAAATTTTTCGAATGGTCTGAACAATGGCACATGAAATTCAATGTGGACAAATGTAAAGTACTCAGTATAGGAGATGTAAACAGGGAAACCAGACACAAATATGAACAACAATGTTATTGAGACATCCGACTGCAAGAGAGATTTAGGAGTAATGATAAGTAGGAATCTTAAGCCAAGTAAACAATGTTTTTTGCTCGAAACAAGGCTAATAAAGCACTTGGGTTCATACAAAGGAGTGTTAGTTACAAGACTAGCGAGGTCATCTTAAGGCTATATCTTGCGCTTGTGAGACCACACTTGGATTACACAGTTCAATTCTGGTCATCGTATTACAGAATGGATATAGAATCCTTGGAAAGAATTCAGAGGAGAATGACAAGACTAATCCCAGGCATTAGGAACCTTGAGTACAGAGACAGGTTAAAGCATCTTAATTTGTACTCCCTCGAGAGACGCAGAGCGAGGGGCAATATGATAGAGTTGTATAAATGGAAGTCAGGGCTAAACAAAGGTGATATAACAAAGGTACTCAAACTATCCAACCAGGAGCGAACTCGTAAAAAAAAATTTTAATTTGACAAATTTAGACTTAGGCGCTTAATAGGTAAACATTGGTTTGGAAATAGAGTAGTGGATGAATGGAACAAGTTACCAAATATCATCATTTACTGGAATACTCTGGATAGCTTCAAATATAGGTTGGATGCTTATATGAGCAATGGGGGATGAGTGTAAATGGGACTGCCCAGTATGGGCCAATAGGCCCGCTGCAGTTTCCTCCATTCTTATGTTCATATGTCTTTCCACGAGTGTGTATTATGTTGTACTTGGGTCTGTGTTTTATGTGGGTGGTATGTAAATGTGTCATTTTGTTTGATAACGCGTGATCAGATACAGTAAATGTTAAAGACTGTATGTTCCTCTTTGTGTTCTCATTCGTTTGTGTTATACATAGTGAAGTTGTGTGCCTGTTTACTTTTATGTTCTTTTAAACATGAGTTGGAATATATTTTCCAATACGAAGTGTGTGGATGTGCGGATTTTGAAATGTACAGTGTGTGTTAATTTTGTATCATATGTTTATGTACGTACGTGAATGAGCTTCCGTGTTTGTGAATATAATATAATTTAATATATCTTTAATATATATATATATTTAATATATAATTTAATTTAATTTAATATATCTTTCTGTTTCATGGTGTATGTTATTATGATAGTATGATAATGATCGCAATATGGTATAATCACAAATGAGTCTAGGTGTTTTCCCCTACGTGTCTAAACCTTAATGCGTCTTTCTATGTATGTGTGAGAGGTTCTGTGGTCATATGTAGGCACATAAGTCTACGTAACTGAAAGTCAATGTTTGTGTCTGTGCATGTGAATAGCCTCTGAGCTGAATAAAATAGTGTGGTGAGAGCCAAATCAAATATTAAAAGTGGCGTGCCCGGAGTGAAGGAGTTAGTGGAGATAGTCTACTAATGTTCGCACGTTCACCTTAGTATGCGACTCTCCATGTACTGTATATTTGTGTATATGAATGCTCATGTTGGAGCTTGTGTACGTAGCGGCCATAGTATCGCCGTGTGTGAGTGTGGAGGTACACATGTGTTTGTGCGTGGATGGCGTGTACGTGGCATGAATGAACACCCCTGCGTGTGTCCGCCTATTAGGCTCCATCACTGGAGACTGATTGAATCCCGGCACGCTATATACCGCCCTGTATACATAGACTTTTTTTGTCATTGTTTAATACTGAAGAGAAGTGCATAGCCCTTGTTTCATATGTTTTCATCATTGATTAGTACCGCATAGCACGACATAGCCCTTGATTTAGTACGGTACATCACTGCCTAAATCTGGTACATCGTCTTTTTGCTATTCCTTGGTAGGTTACTTTATTCAGCATTAGCAGTGTATAGCTGTGAAGGTATCAAACTTCATGATATGATTGGTCTATATAGCATTGTATAGCATTGACAGCATTAATTTTTTTTCATAACTGAACATTTGTACTGAACTGGTTTTGACCTCGTAAAACCTCTTCCTATTTCTTAAGATAAATGCTTATAGTACAGCACCGTTTAAGTCTTCGTGTTACGGACTATTAACTTGATATTATGACGTGTTACTATGTCTTTATTATACTTCAATTTTTTTTCAATTTCAATTGTTTATTCCTTGATAGAGGAAGCGGGATCCTAGTGTTGTCACTAGGTACCCCTGTACAATGACACCAGTAGCATCTGGCAAGTGTAACAAGTATATACAGTATAAATATTATAAAGGGGCTTACTAAAGCCTAAGGAAGGAAGGATATTCCTTTAACACATAATCAATATTATTTACAAAATATCTGGCCAGTATGGGGAGGATCATTGTGTCTC
>NW_024744448.1:0-11642 GCF_018991925.1 Homarus americanus
TGATGGGAGGTAGTAGCAATGGGAAGTAGTGATAATGGCAGGTAGTGATGATGGGCGGTAGTGATAATGGCAGGTAGTGATGATGGGAGGTAGGAGTAATGGGAGGTAGTGATAATGGCAGGTAGTGATGATGTGAGGTAGTGATGATGGGAGGTAGTGATGATGGCAGGTAGTGATGATGGCAGTTAGTGATGATGGCAGGTAGTGATGATGGTGGGAGGTAATAATAATGGGAGGTAGTGATCATGTGAGGTAGTGATCATGTGAGGTAGTGATGATGGGAGGTAGTGATGATGGGAGGTAGTGATGATGGGAGGTAGTGATGATGGGAGGTAGTGGTTTATGGGAGGTAGAAGTAATGGGAGGCAGTCTGTGTGTGTGTGTGTGTGTGTGTGTGTGTGTTTGTTTGCGTGTATGTTTGTCCACATGAGAATCTCGGAAACTACTTTACCGATGTGTAGTGATGATGGGTGGTGTTATATGTAGTGATGATGACGGATGGTGTTATATGTAGTGATGATGGATGATGTTATATGTAGTGATGATGGATGTTGTTATATGTAGTGATGATGTGTGGTGTTATATGTAGTGATGATGGATGATGTTATATGTAGAGATGATGGATGTTGTTATATGTAGTGATGATGGGTGGTGTTATATGTAGTGATGATGGATGGTGTTTTATGTAGTGTTGATGGGTGATGTTATATGTAGTCATGATGGATGATGTTATATGTAGTGATGATGGGCGGTGTTATATGTAGTGATGATGGATGATGTTATATGTAGTGGTGATGGGTGGTGTTATATGTAGTGATGATGGATGTTGTTATATGTAGTGATGATGGATGATGTTATATGTAGTGATGATGGGTGGTGTTATATGTAGTGATGATGGATGATGTTATATGTAGTGAAGATGGGTGGTGTTATATGTAGTGATGATGGGTGGTGTTAATGTAGTGATGATGGATGGTGTTATATGTAGTGATGATGGATGGTGTTACATGTAGTGATGATGGATGGTGTTATATGTAGTGATGATGGATGATGTTATATGTAGTGATGATTAGACAATAAAATAATAACAGTTTAATGCTAACAAAATATACTTTGCTGTACCGTTGTAGTGAAAAACATGGTGGAACTTACATACACCGTTAATGAACTATTGATGGAAGAAGAAGTTTTGGGGACTGAACAGTGAGACAATGTGGAGCCTCCCGGAGAGTGGCGTTCTACCATGGCCTAGCGGATGAGCCGCCCGGAGCGAACAGTGGACAGTCGGTTACAGGAAACAAATCAGGAAAATGAATCCCATCTTAATGCTAACAGAAAGCGAACAGCGGACAGTCGGTCACAGGAAACAGACCAGGAAAGGGAATCCCGTCTTGAAGCTCACAGATAGCAAACACCAGAGAGGCCTTCTCTAGAAAATGATCAAGTGCATGAAATTCGTTTGAATGCTAATAGACAGAGAGCTGCGGGATCCAGAATTCTAAGAAAGAATACACAGTGGCATCCACTTGCAAGAGCAGTATTTGACTATGACAATGAGATAGAATATGAAAAGTATCCCTCTGTTGCCATTGGCAACATGGATAAGAAATGTGAACACTGCGGTGCAAAGAAGTATAAAGGAGAATCTGCTGGACTGTGCTGCTCTCATGGGAAAGTACGACTGCCAAATTTGGAAAAACCACCACAACCATTGAAGACTCTCATGCTGGGAACAACACCAGAGTCAAAACACTTATTGGAAAATATACTGAAGTGCAATTCATGCTTCCAGATGACATCCTTTGAAGCTACCAGAGAAGTTCGTGAGCACGGATACATACCAACATTGAAAGTCCAGGGTCAAGTCTATCACAAAGCAGGATCCCTCTTACCACTGGAAGCTGAGCAGGCAAAGTTCCTCCAAATCTACTTCATGGGAGATCATGAAAAGCTGACTACTATCAGGTGTGGCAATATTCAAGGTGTCAGACATGACATTGTCCTATCTATCCAAGAAATGCTGCATGAGCGCAACACGTATGTACAGTCATTTAAAAATGCCCTGGAAAACATGCCTTCTGACGAGTACAAAGTCAGGATCAAAGCAGACACGACCCCTAAGGGAGAACATGAAAGAACATTCAATGCTCCTGTAGTTGATGAAGTAGCCATCCTGATTGTCGGTCAAGAGTTTGAGAAACGAGACATCATACTCAAAATGAGAGGCGAGTCGCTCACAAGAAGAACATGATGCCACATGTACTGGAAGCAACAATACTGACAGGAAAAGCTAAAGGAGAGGACTTTTTATACCAAAGATACCTCTCATCACCACTGACCTGCCATTTGCATTCAAGCGACTTCAGTTCCCGGTTAAAGTGAGCTTTGCCATGACCATCTACAAAAGCCAGGGACAGTCACTAAAGATGGTTGGCCTAAACCTGGTGTTTCCTTGCTTCTCTCATGGACAGTTCTGTGTTGGATGCTCCAGAGTGGGAACTGGCAAAAATCTGTACATACTTGCTGCTAATGGCAAAACCAAAAATGTGGTGTACCTTAATGCACTACAGTGAGACACTGTGGAGCCTCCCGCAAGGTGGCGTCCTACCGTGGCCTAGCGAAAGAGTGACCGACATATAAACACTTCCGAGACAACGATAACTTATGACTTTTTTTGTTTGTCCTTTCAGAACAAAGTTCACTCCTGGGATTATCTCTCATATACGAAGCATCACCAAGCACAAGCACCACACACCTGTATAGGCCTTCAGTATCGTCAACCAGAAACTGTCTACATGATAATAGTCCAGACAAATTTTTTCTTTTACTTTAACCCGGAAATAAACATCATCGACAGGTTTATTATAAATAATTATGACGACAGTAAGTTTTCAAGGTTCAAGTGTCCTTATTTCCTGCCAATGGTTCCAGGAAAACCTTAAAACTTACAATTAATAAATAATTAAAGATTTTTGTTTTTTGTATCGGGAATATATATATATATATATATATATATATATATATATATATATATATATATATATATATATATATATATATAGGGAGAGAGAGAGAGATAATGAAGTGAGAAGAGGAGAAATAAGTGGTGAGAGAAGAGGACGAGGGATAAGTGGTGAGAGAAGAGGATGAGTGATAAGTGGTGAGAGAAGAGGACGAGGGATAAGTGGTGAGAGAAGAGGACGAGGGATAAGTGGTGAGAGAAGAGGACGAGGGATAAGTGGTGAGAGAAGAGGACGAGGGATAAGTGGCGAGAGAAGAGGACGAGGGATAAGTGGTGAGAGAAGAGGACGAGGGATAAGTGGCGAGAGAAGAGGACGAGGGATAAGTGGTGAGAGAAGAGGACGAGGGATAAGTGGTGAGAGAAGAGCACGAGGGATAAGTGGCGAGAGAAGAGGACGAGGGATAAGTGGTGAGAGAAGAGGACGAGGGATAAGTGGCGAGAGAAGAGGACGAGGGATAAGTGGCGAGAGAAGAGGACGAGGGATAAGTGGCGAGAGAAGAGGACGAGGGATAAGTGGCGAGAGAAGAGGACGAGGGATATTAGGTGTAGGGGAGGAAAGTCAGCCACGATATCACTCTTATATACGGACACAAAACTTGAGATTTGGTTAAATTGAAAGATATTAAAAAAGGCAAAGAACTTCTCAAAATATTACAAGGTGGAAATATCTGCCAGTGTGGTGAAGGTTTGGGGCAGCGTGGCTGGTGACATCTCTCGTCTTAACACTCACCAACTGTTACCAAACATTTTATGGGATTCTGGAAATTACGAGTTAAATGATGGATTTATTCGTATTTTTGTGTTAATAAAATCATAGACATAACAAAACTAAACAAATACCATAATATCCTGACCCCTGGGGTCTGTCACACACACCCTTGGTGACCTCTACTCTTTAGCTTTAATACTTTTGTGCTGCCGCTCACAGGATGAGTATGGGTGCACTATAAACTAGCAGCTGTATGTGACAAAATTCAAAAGCGGATCCCCGCCATTTTCACTAAACACACACTACACCACACAACACACACACCACACACACACCCACACACTACACCACACAACACACACACCCACCACACACACACACAGATGATCAGTACGGATGAGCCTCGACCTGAGCCCTGACAGAACATTACGGTTGTACTAATTCGTCAGGCCGCGGTGAGGAAGTTTATGAGAGTGATTTGGGAATTTATATTTATATTCCATATAACATATTTATGGTTTATTAACCTTTCTAATGATTTTTACTACTGTGTGTGTGTGTGCGTGTGTATGTGTATGTGTGTGTGTGTGTGTGTGTGTGTGTGTGTGTGTGTTGGCTTGAATTTGAATTTTGTCACATACAGCGGATAGTTTATTGTATCCACACTTTTGCACTCAGTAGCTAAGTCAGTTCCCAAGTATAGAACTAAACACATAAATATGCTTGAATGTCCCTCAGGCAGGTGTTAATAACAAAGTGTGCGGCCAGGTGTATTGTCTCACACTGTTGTACTCAAACAAGTGTGAATAACAAAATGTGTGGCCAGGTGTATTGTCTCATACTGCTTGTGTCCCTATGTGTCGCGGTCAGTTTCCAGCATCATAACAACACCGTTATATTCTGCCTGAGTCAAGAGCCTTGACGACAGCTTGGCTGATTGGTCGGGGGGTGACTGTGCATGTGTATGCCAGATTAAAATTGTTTAAGACATTGTTCACCAGATATCACCCGCGCCCGCCCCTAAAGCGAGGCTCCGGCCTTATTTTGTGTACCATATATATATATATATATATATATATATATATATATATATATATATATATATATATATATATATATATATATATATATATATATATATATATATATCAACAAAAAGATTCATTCCATCACAGGCTGAAATGTATAATTTTTTCCCTTCAGTGCCATAGTCAAGGAGCCTCTTCTACAAGCCCAAAAGACACACTTTCAGGTTCATTAATAATAGATTTTTTAATATATATAAATGTGTATTTGCTGTGTTACATATGCTGTACTTATTATCTGCTAATATTCACACTATCAGACCAGATGATCACATTACATGTACTGTCCAGTCGGGGTCCAAAGTTAGCTCCCGCCCAAAATGAAGCAGCATCGACCCCGAACGAGTCAGAGTAAGTCAGTTCGGTGACTTATTCCTGTGATTCAGTTTCACCACAAGGAGCGAACTTTTGTCCCTGACTGTACTTTACGTACCACCAACTTGTTAGGTACTAACTTATACTGTCTGCTGCTTTAAACTTATGTTCCAAAAATACTCCTCTGACTGGAGCCTAAGTTATACTCGTATGTACAGAGACGTCAGGGTGATGTAGGACTGACCATAGATCTTCAAGGTGCAAATTGCTTCATAACTCACCAGGAATTTCAGTAAAAAAAAAAAATAAAATAAAATAAAATAAGCAATACAAGCATTTAATTAGTTATTCATACCTCAGGTTGATATCTAGATTTATAAAAAAAAAAACCTGTCACAAATGCATAGGATCTTAACTCCTTAACACTATTAAATGAGACACTGGTAAGCACCCTCAAGGTAAGTGCAATAATTCTACGAGTTAATATTATGTTATTGGTCTTATCTCATTGTCAAACTGAGGTGAGTAAACTCCTCCACCCAAGAAGGATGACACACACGTCTCATAAATTACATCAGAGCATCACCGAAAGTTTTTGGCCGAGGACCATTTGTACATCCTATTCTAGCTGCGTCATCTTCCCACAGTGGATTCAACCTTTACAACCTCCTCGATGGTTAGTACGACGTCAATGATAGATGGATTACGACTCAAACCTTACATAAGCATTTTTCACACCAAGGATGAATGACTTAAGTGTTGAGTCTCTCGGGTCTTATAGCTCACTAGTACTAAATATTTTCTTTAACCCAAGTTACTGATCAAGAGCCGAGTTGTTTTAGGAAGAATAAACAAGATGAAAGTTGTTAACAGTAGACGACCTTTCACCTCACCAACACCTCAAACACATCTCGCTTTGTCAGTAGTCAAGCACAATACTTATATCTCTGGTACGCCTGGATGTCGAGGTCGCCTTAACATGAAGTAAAATCCTGACGATACAACAACTCTGACTTACTCCTGACAGACACATTCTTGTTACTTCGAATAAAATCTCGCTTGAAAATGTACCACAACACCGAGATCTTTAATAACAATTGACAACTTCAGAATTGGTATCCCATCTTGACGCTCCATATATGTACATACTGATTAATCATAGTATGTATGTCAACTAAATAAACATTACCTCAAGTCCTATACACACATTGCTGGTTATTTTAATCATAGAATCAACAAAAATATCGCTACATTCAATTAATTAATATTAATCACAAGTTACTTTTCGATATATGAGAAATAAAGATATATATTGTTTTTAATCTGTAGTGGTGTTGATATACATGACTCCAGGGATATTTACTGTTGAATATTATTGAGAACAAGTTTTAGTTTAATTGAAATACTGTTTGTCTTAAAGCAGGAAAATGAGAGAAAGTTCAGGGAAAGGGAGAGAACATGTAGTGGAGTGAGAGGGTGACTAGACGGATGAAGGGAGGGGCAGGTGAACGGGTGGATGAAGGGATGGGTAGGTGAACGGGTGGATGAAGGGATGGGTAGGTGAACGGGTGGATGAAGGGAGGGGTAGGTGAACGGATGGATGAAGGGATGAGTAGGTGAACGGGTGGATGAAGGGATGGGTAGGTGAACGGGTGGATGAAGGGATGGGTAGGTGAACGGGTGGATGAAGGGATGGGTAGGTGAACGGTGGATGAAAGGGATGGGTGGGTGAACAGGTGGATGAAGGGAGGGCAGGTGAACAGGTGGATGAAGGGAGGAGTGGGTGAACAGGTGGATGAAGGGAGGGAGTGGGTGAACAGGTGGATGAGGGGGTAAGTTGGAACAGATTGGATGAAGGGATGGGTAGGTGAACGGGTGGATGAAAGGAGGGGCAGGTGAACGGGTGGATGAAGGGAGGGGTAGGTGAACGGGTGGATGAAGGGATGGGTAGGTGAACGGGTGGATGAAGGGATGGGTAGGTGAACAGGTGGATGAAGGGATGGGTAGGTGAACAGGTGGATGAAGGGATGGGTAGGTGAACGGATGAATGAAGGGATGGGTGGGTGAACAGATTGGATGAAGGGAGGAGTAGGTGAACAGATTGGATGGAAAGGGGAGGGCTGGTTGAACAGGTGGATGAAGGGATGGGTAGGTGAACAGGTGGATGGAAAGGGATGGGTAGGTGAACAGGTGGATGAAGAGAGGGTGGGTGAACAGGTGGATGAAGGGAGGGCAGGTGAACAGGTGGATGAAGGGATGGGTACTTAGGTGAACGGGTGGATGAGGGATGGAGTGGGTGAACGGGTGGATGAAGGAGAGGGCAGGTGAACAGGTGGATGAAGGGATGGGTAGGTGGACAGGTGGATGAAGGGATGGAGTGCAGGTGGCAGGTGGATGAAGGAGGGTAGGTGAACAGGTGGATGAAGGGAGGGCAGGTGAACGGGTGGATGAAGGGATGGGTGGTAGGTGAACAGATGAATGAAGGGATGGGTTGGTGAACGGGTGGATGAAGAAGGGATGGGTAGGTGAACAGATGGATGAAGAAGGATGAGTGGGTGAACGGGTGGATGAAGGGATGGGTAGGTGAACAGGTGGATGAAGGGATGGGTAGGTGAACAGATGAATGAAGGGATGGGTAGGTGAACGGGTGGATGAAGGGATGGGTAGGTGAACGGGTGGATGAAGGGATGGGTAGATGAACAGATGAATGAAGGGATGGGTAGGTGAACGGATGGATGAACATAAGAACCTAAGAACATAAGAATGGAGTAAACTGCAGCGAGCCTATTGGCCCATACTGGGCAGTCCCATTTACACACAACCCCTATTGCTCATATATCCATCCAACCTATGTTTGAAGCTATCCAGCGTATTCGAGTTAATGATGATATTTGGTAATTTGGGTAGATGGGTAGACGAACGGATGGATGAAGGGATGGGTAGGTGAACGGGTGGATGAAGGTATGGTAAGTGAATGAACGAGTGGACGAAGGACTTGGTGAAATAATAAAATAAAAGTCACACAGTAGAGTTAAGAGCAGAAGTAAAGTCACCGCCAGCAGTAAAGTCGTGGTTGTGTTGTCAGAGGCAGGAGTAAAGTTACGGGGTTTATCAAGACTTTAGGAGAGTGAAGCCATAAATGAGTAACTCTAGACAGCTGAAGCAAAGTTAAGTGAATACAAATTTTAATACATAATTCTTCCAAATCAAATACAGAAAAATATATTGATGGACAAAGTAAAAATAAATTAACACATTGAATATCAGATTATTTGTTATCGAATTAGAATAAGACAATGTAATATTATGTAAATAAAGTATGTATAATGAACCGGAGTTTTGGATGTATCGAAAATAATGAGAATTTTCCCCTTAATTATCATTGCCAAACTCGTATACAACAGTCATAAATATTTATGTGAATATATTCGTGGTAAATAATTTATGTACTTATCTGTTATGGTAATGTTAATTTCTCCTCAGATAATTCACACAGGTAATGTCCTGCAGGAACAATATTTAATGAATAACTTGAATCTAGTGTATTGTTATTGAATGTTTCTCCATCGGGAAATTATTACAAAACAATTTCGTGATGGATAATTGTGACACAACAGCTGCTGGCTGGGTAATTCTCCTAGTGGTTAATTGGATGGTTGGAAGGTGACAATGGCCCGCTCCCGCACTCAACAAAAGTCTGCTTAATTGTTCTCTGCTGTTAATCCCCGACAGATTACTTCCCATTGATGAATTAACCGGAAAGAACAAGTACACACAAAGGATATGAGTATTACCTTCAGTCTATGAACACCAGGACCAGTTCATCGGAAAATCTTTTAATTTACCTGTTTCATATATTCAGTATACATTCATACAGTACAGTAAATACGTTGTATGTATATACTGTGTATAAAAATTAATGTTGTATGTATATATTGCACCTTTCTTGTAACACACTTCAGCATCTATATGAAGGCTCTACAAATTACCAACAAAAGAAACTTCAGGAAACAGATCAACATCATCAAACGACCTCCGAGTGTCTTAAAATCTGAAGTGTAGGACGACTCATATTGTCCAGGCTTTATCAGACCAATGTTAGACAAGAACTCCTCACTGCTGGGGAGTTGTGGCGATAAACCGCGCGCTGTGCTGGCAAGACTCTGGTGGACTCAGTTGGCAGTCAGCAATCAACTCTTAGCCAGACTCAACGATGATTACTCTCACTGATAGGGAAGGACAGGTATGACATATCTACAGTAACATACCTGTAATATGACTGAAATACTGGAATATGGATTGTATGAGTGCATGGCCTATCACAGAACAAGACTACAACACGTGGTGGGTCTCAGTATAACACAAAACAAGACTACAACACGTGGTGGGTATCAGTATAACACAGAACAAGACTACAACACGTGGTGGGTATCAGTATAACACAGAACAAGACTACAACACTTACGTGGTATCAATGCCGCCTAGAACAAGACTACGCTTACATGGTGAATTTATCAGTATAACACAGAACAAGACTACAACACGTGGTGGGTACCAGTCAGTATAACACAGAACAAGACTACAACACGTGGTGGGTATCAGTATAACACAGAACAAGACTACAACACGTGGTGGGTCTCAGTATAACACAGAACAAGACTACAACACGTGGTGGGTATCAGTATAACACAGAACAAGACTACAACACGTGGTGGGTATCAGTATAACACAGAACAAGACTACAACACGTGGTGGGTATCAGTATAACACAGAGCAAGACTACAACACGTGGTGGGTATCAGTATAACACAGAGCAAGACTACAACATGTGGTGGGTATCAGTATAACACAGAGCAAGACTACAACACGTGGTGGGTATCAGTATAACACAGAACAAGACTACAACATGTGGTGGGTATCAGTATAACACAGAGCAAGACTACAACACGTGGTGGGTATCAGTATAACACAGAGCAAGACTACAACACGTGGTGGGTCTCAGTATAACACAGAACAAGACTACAACATGTGGTGGGTATCAGTATAACACAGAGCAAGACTACAACACGTGGTGGGTATCAGTATAACACAGAGCAAGACTACAACACGTGGTGGGTATCAGTATAACACACAACAAAGCTAGAACACATTGGTGAGGAGAACAGGACACGACCAGTACTCGTTGGTGTTGCCTGGGTCAGGTCGTGTGGTACAGTTGGTAATCAATGATTATTGTCTTAGAAAACAAGAACAAGTTTATTTGAGTCAAATCATCAATAGTTATGTTGTTCTTCAGTAATAAGTCAAAGCTGAACTATTACTTGGTCTACTAGTTTCAACATGTAATAACAGGGAAGTGTCCTGTGTTATATACAAGTGTTTGTTTCATGTTAAGCCTCAAGCCAACTTTCTCCTGAAATATCAAGGCAGCCATTTTGAGATACAACACGATATTAAACTAGGAATTCACGCAAGGTTTATTAAGCATTTATTAATGTAGTACTGTAAAGCCTGTCATCACATATCTACATAAGTGGAAACTAGAGTGTGAGTGATGCACCTACAACACGGACCATTCTCGTCTGTATCACGAGACGCTTTTTACTACTATCGTGTGGGAGTAACACACACACATGCTTGCTACCTAAATATATATATCTCGATAAAACCACACAGGAAAAGGAAAAGCTAAGGTGCTCCATTGTTTCCCTTTTCCTGTTTGGTTTTATCGAGATTTATCTTATCCGCGTTTCCATTGTGGATCTACATGATTATATATATATATATATATATATATATATATATATATATATATATATATATAAATATATATATATATATATATATATATATATATATATATATATATATATATATATATATATATGCAAGTAAATCACTGTAGGTGCGCGTGATCTGGGTATGCTGATAACCACCGGGAAGAAAAACACAGAAGTTCCCATTTTATTTCACAAAAATTTCTCACACATTCCTGCACAGCTAAAAACCTGGAACGTCAATGTGGCATTTAAAAACTCATGCACTGTTAAACAAATGTTAATCAAGAACTCCCCCAACAACACAATTGGTTGCATTTATAAAGTTCTTGCAAGGAATGTAATATGTTTTACTTAGGCCAGACAGGTAAAGATCTTGCAACTAGAATTAAACAACACAAATACAGTGTTAGGACAGGCCAGGAATCCAATGCTCTGTTTGTTCATTTGAGGGATAACAAGCATTGCATTGACTGGGATAATGCCTCCTCAATATTACCATGTAAGTCAATTGACAGTAGGAACATCATAGAATCTAGTCTTATTAAACATACCGAAGCACTCAACATGAATTTGAGTAACGGCATGTACAAGCTGGACAATTTTGTAATTAAGAAGATTTGTGATCACGTGAGAAGGCCGGGTCACTTGACCATCTGACCTGACCACCAACCGTTGTGTGCTATTTAAAGATTAGTAGGGTCATTACCTAATACCTGACCATTGTGGACCTG
>NW_024744449.1:0-6645 GCF_018991925.1 Homarus americanus
AGCTCTCACTGACCATTACCACGACCTCATCTGCAAATTTGGTGAGAAGCTTCTGCACCATCCTCGACACCGGCTCCTACTACCACCTGAGATCCCTAGCCCGAGAATTGCTGTTCGACACCACAACCGCATCCAGCCCATACGTGCACGAACTGATCACTATAAGAACAGCCCAGTCCCAACCATTGTAAAAATTATCAATAACTTGTAATCAACCAGTGTATTCACTCCCAGTAAACACTACTCCTTGCACTGTCGCTATGTTGAAATGAACTTTAAGTTTGAGCTTTTCCCAACTCGTTCCTTATATGTCTTATTTGTGTCACACATGTTACTTCTATATTATTGTAATTCGTAACCCATTCCCCAAACCCTACTTGCTTACCTTTCAGCCTTCTGGCTGCCAAGCACTTTCAATAAACCGTTAATTATTATTATTATTATTATTTATATGTTGGCCGATACCAACTCACTCCCCTGAACCCTCCTCCCCACCGGACTATCAGCAAGTTCTTGCCATAAGGTACTATCTCATTTGGCAAAGGAATGGAACCAGTGATGAATAGTGGTGAACAGTGCTTAACTCAGTGAAAAACAACTCGGCAGTTGAGTCTTACCCAAGCTAGCTAACCACCTTCACACAGTGAGGTCCCAGGTACCCGGTTATACTTCCCCTGAGACTCCACGATAGAGAGGCCTGGGACCACACCTCACCCACTTGAATGAGTGAGTCATGTGGACCACGTGGTGTCACCAAGATGCTACGACACCACGTAGTGAATGTTTTGCTACAGCATCATCATGTGAAGTTCCTCATAACACCATCTGTGAGGTAACTGCTACATCCTCAGGCCCCTCATAACGCCATCTGTGAGGGAGTTACTACACTACGTGTCTGGTGTTCAACACCTCACCTTACATGATCTATGCGTGCAAACATTAATCTGTATGTTCACTGTGTGCTCCTTCACCTTTCTCTAATGAGGGCTTTTGTTAAACCACCAATGTATGTACTAAGTCAATTGTGTCCAATGTATACTTTCGAAAAGCCCTTGTTTGGGTTAGGTAGGAGAGAGTAGTCGTCATTATTGTCCAAGCCCCATTATTTATTTCTATATATAAGTAATGTAGGCTGGTTTTTAAATACCTCAATCCCCTAACGGTGCCGTTTGTATATTAAGAAATACCGAAGCCATACAGTACAACACCAGCGAATATGAAGTATCACTGTAACCGGCAACTGTTACTCACTCATACCTACATACATATAGAGAGTCTTTACAGAATGATAGCAGACACGAGGAAGACGAACAACAAGAGGAGAAGAGTTAGAAGAAAATCAACTTCAAGCTAAGAAGAAGAATACCAAGACATTTCCTCCAACCAAGAAAACAACACACACAATCAAGCCGACCAAACACTGAGAAACCATGGCGGAACCCAACATGCACCGGACGCTTGACCTGACTCTATCCTGCCGCATCCAGGCGAGTTGCTGCTTAAAGTCCCTCACGCAAGCGCTGTTTAGCCACTGCACCTATTCTCTCCTCCTAAAATTCACTTCAATCCCCCCTGCCACTAGCATGTTATGTATGTATGTATGTATGTATGCATGAATGATAACTGCAACTTTGCGTATTAAAACTCATTACTCTTACCGAAGTAATATAGTGCGTGGTTATGTTATGTCATGTTAGGATAGATTATAAACTACATTGGGGTACATTTCGTGAGGTTCGGTGACGCTACAGGAAGTTAGGTGAGGTTCCTGGAGGTTAGGTGAATGTTGACTGACTGACTGACAATTATTAGGAAGTGGTTCCAACACGTTCACACACAACCTATACTCATACCACAAGTCCAGAATTAGAGAGGATCATGTTATTGGATATATTTTCAACGATTTACTCAGTGTCTAACCAACTCTTTTGCGATTTAAATGTGGACCTAAAATTAGGTCCGTATATTTGTTTGTCGTGGTGGTGGTGGTGGTGGTGGTGGTGTGCGCCCGTCCATCAGGTTGATTAACCACCAAAACCATAAAGGGTGCGGCCCTGCCGTTTCAGGGCATACACCACATCCATGGCGGTGGCGGTCTTCCTTTTTGCGTGCTCGGTGTAGGTGACGGCGTCACGGATGACGTTCTCCAGAAACACCTTGAGGACGCCGCGGGTCTCCTCGTAGATGAGGCCGGATATACGTTTAACACCTCCACGCCGAGCTAGACGACGAATGGCAGGCTTGGTGATACCCTGGATGTTGTCACGAAGCACCTTACGATGACGCTTGGCGCCACCCTTTCCAAGTCCCTTGCCTCCTTTGCCTCGTCCAGTCATGTTGTTGTGGTTGCTACTGCTGTGGTCGGTGGCCGGCTTAACGCAGCTGGTGATCGTGGTGCTGTGGACACAACGGTATTATCGTTCCGTCAGGCAGTCCTCCTCTTGGAGGTGGGCGGTAACGCGGATGAGCGCGCCAGTACCGGCCGCTTAAGTGCGCCCACTGGTGGAAATGTCGTATATAAGCCGCTTCGCCTGCCGGGCCGCCGTATTACTATTTTCGTCGTCCGGATGGCCGTGCCAAACAGGCTACCCCGCCAAAGTCCTGGAAACTGGGCTCTGCAGGCAACACTTACCCGGGCAGCTCACAGGTCGCCCCCAGCCTGGTGGTATCGCCCCCATATTTTGCATTTGGGTGCGTCGTATACGTGAGATCCGTCGTTACCAGAAGAGCACAGAGCTACTCATCAGGAAGCTGCCCTTCCAGCGCCTGGTGCGTGAGATCGCCCAGGATTTCAAGACTGACCTGCGCTTCCGGTCGTCTGCCGTCATGGCTCTGCAGGAAGCCTCTGAGGCTTACCTGGTGGGTCTTTTCGAGGACACCAACCTGTGTGCCATTCACGCCAAGCGCGTTACCATCATGCCCAAGGACATCCAGCTGGCCCGGCGCATCCGCGGAGAGCGTGCTTAAGTCCTCTTCCTTGGGGAAAAACAAAAAGCACAACAAAACCTACCAGACATCTATAACTCGGCCCTTCTCAGGGCCAAAGAACTGTTCTGAAGATAATTGTCATGACAATCGAAATGGTTGGTGGTAGGAGAGCGTTAATTTCGGTTACCCAAATCGCCTAACGGTAAGTTGGTAACATTCGTGCAGGCACGAATGTATAGTAGGTCATCAATTCGGGAGGTGGGTGGGTGCAACAAACAAGAGCTAGTAACAAATAAATATATAAAGAATAAGTAAGTAAATAAATAAATAAAATAAAAGAAAATACAATAAAATACAATAAAATAAAATAAATTGTTTACATGAAATAGGCGTGCTGCAAACATGAAATGAAGCCCAAACACACTCCATGTATGTCACTTTGCAGTGGGTGTAAAAGTACTCCACGCAGAATTTATTTATTTATTTATTATGTTTCGATTTAGTCCGGTTTCTACGCCAATAGAGAATGCAGATTATTATAATTTTTTTTTTTTTTTATTTCCCTCTCAATATATCACTGTCGGTAACTGTTTCTTTAACATGTAACTGTGGCTCCGATGGAGCCGATTAAGTTGTAGTAGTGGGATGGCGTGTTTGTTGTGCACAAGTAACCTCTTACTTGGAAGAGGTGTACTTGGTGACAGCCTTGGTGCCCTCAGACACGGCATGCTTGGCCAGTTCACCGGGCAGCAAGAGTCGGACAGCTGTCTGGATTTCCCGACTTGTAATGGTGGAGCGTTTGTTGTAGTGCGCCAGGCGGGAAGCCTCGGCAGCGATGCGCTCGAAGATGTCGTTCACGAAAAAGTTCATGATGGACATAGCTTTGGAGGAGACTCCTGTGTCGGGGTGCACTTGCTTCAGTACCTTGTAGATGTAGATGCTGTAGCTTTCCTTCCTCCTGCGCTTCTTCTTCTTGTCACCCTTGGCAATGGCCTTCTGGGCCTTTCCAGCCTTCTTGGCAACCTTTCCGGAAGTTTTGGGAGGCATGGCGGCACAGTTACTCGTGGCGCGGAGCGAGAGAATTGAAAACTGGCCCGACTAACTTTTCCTTATATACCGAGCGGGCCGCTCAGGATCAGACTGGCTGCAGCTACGGCTCTCTTACATTGGTTGGGTCCGCGAGACAGCCACCTGGCCTGATCCTGAGCTTGGTATAAAAGACCAAGGTGGCGGGCGGAAATTTAACTCCTATCACGAAAAGCAGCAGCAGCAACATGTCAGGACGCGGCAAGGGAGGCAAGGTGAAGGGCAAGTCAAAGTCCCGTTCTAGCAGGGCCGGACTCCAGTTCCCCGTGGGTAGGATCCACCGTCTCTTGCGTAAAGGCAACTGTGCTGAGCGTGTTGGTGCAGGTGCACCTGTGTACCTTGCAGCCGTCATGGAGTACCTGGCAGCAGAAGTGCTCGAGCTGGCCGGTAACGCCGCCCGCGACAACAAGAAGACCCGCATTATCCCGCGTCATCTTCAGCTTGCCATTCGCAATGACGAGGAGCTGAACAAGCTCCTGTCTGGAGTCACCATTGCCCAAGGGGGTGTCCTTCCTAACATCCAAGCTGTGCTCCTCCCCAAGAAGACAGAGAAGAAATAAGAACCCAAGGTTCGTTCACACAAGACAACCTAACCAAACAGGCTCCTTTCGGAGCCACAGGATATCACTTAAAGAGAGAAATATACGACATCAACGTTTTGCAGGATAACACTCTGTGCAAATTGAGTGAAATTGTTTTTGAATGGTGTAGATGTGAAGGGGTACTGCGGGGGCATGGGGTGGGGGACTTAAACGGGACTTAGAAGGGCGCAGAAGCAGCAGCAGCAGCAAGGGAGGCGACCTTATTTTCACTCTGGTTCATTGACAGTACACATTTACCAGCAGCATACATTGGAGTCATATTGTAATTGTAGACTAATCAGTGTGGGCTAGCTAGCTAGCTAGCCAATTTGGGATAAAGAGCAAGAATGTAATGTCCTCAATGAAGTAATGACATAGTTCAAGATACAATAAGTGAGGTGGCCTGAAGTCTTTGACAGTGTCCCATTCAATAATATAGTGCTTTAAAGGTGTATCACCAAGTTTACATGCTGAGTGTTCCTTTATGGGTACAGCGTTACTAACTAGCCAGATGTGTCTGTATCCTAACCTAATTCTGGCCACGACTACATCACACAGGCAGGCAGGAGCAAGTTGTTTGGACACTCTTCCTAGCCCCCTTGGTCCCTGTTCACCTACCTACTGTAGCAGTAAGTAGGTACCTGTTGTAAATCGAAAGGTTGCTGGTGTGATGGGGAAGTTGTGTTGGACTTCTAAGCAGTGGCACCACATCCCAGGTGTGGCGGATCTGGGCCTCTCTCTCCTTCCTAACCTCCTGCTCCTTCCTCTGTCCTCCCCAAATTTAACCATGCTATCGCAAAGGTAATAATACAGGTAGAGACAACAACATATTTTCTCTGTCTTATTATACTCTATTAATAGCAAACGCTGCCATAATCACAGACTTTGTATCTCTCGTTTCCATTCCCTCCCCAATTCCCCCTCCGCCTTCATAGCTACTTCCCTGTGGCACGATAACGGTGTGTGGTTTCATGTTTTTACAACAGCAGTAGAATAAAAGTATTTATTAGCAACCGATAAAAAAGCTTGGCCCTCAGCTCGCATCATCCCTACACCAAGACACCCACCCATAAAAAGCCTGGCGTACTGAGTGGACCTGGCTGCTATAAACCTACCAGCTTATTTTTGTTGCTAATCATCCCGTCACTACATAGAACACCACTCATAAAGCATGATACTATTAGACCACAAACTGCTATAAACCCCGAAAATATACTATACTAGTGACTCTAATTGTGTTACCCAATATTATACGAAATAATACTATAAAACATAATAATAAACACACTAATAGTGTATATTAGTTGAATGCACAATCTGATGAGAAATCAAAAAAAAAAAAAAAAACATAACAATAACCTAGAAAGAGTGTAGAGTATTTTTGTGCAAACTATTATACTAGTAGATGGTCTAAGATAACTGTATGTGAAGGAAAAGGTGTGCTCTCCACTCAAACTTGTTTTTTATGAAATCTCCTACTCCCCAGCTGAGCGGTACGCCCAATGGGAAACAAAACGTGGCACATAACACGCCGCCCGCCAGCTCTGGCTCGGTGAATAGGAATCAGTAATCGGGCGGGGTATAAACAACACCGCCGCCAATGTGCTCCTCCCATCTCTGAGGAAATCTGGCGGGCAACTTAGTATTATATTAGCATGTAATAATAATAACAATAATAATAATAATAATACTACTACTACTACTAATAATAATAATAATATTAATAATAATAATATTAAAAATAATAACATGCAATTTCATTTTATAACACATACAAACAAAATAGTGTATAGCCTACTATACTTAACTATAATAGGTTAGGTTGCGTAGGAGGATCTAAAAAGTACAGTAGTATACACACACACACACACACACACACACACACACACACACTTCGCTACTATATGCCAGACGCTCCCCCGGCTTGACACAACCACTCTCCCTGCTTACCTACCAGCCCCCCCCCCTTCCCCCTCACTTAGTAGAAGTATTTGAAATAGCAAAACGCCTGGACAAACTAAAATTAAAACGCTCTACCACCCCCATTGAC